>NC_025697.1:21399289-21408450 GCF_000633955.1 Camelina sativa | reverse complement strand
GAGCTGTCGAGGAGTGAGCTGATACTGCTAGCTCGACTATCGTTATCTTCTTCACCGGCGACGTTATTGGTGAAGAGGAAGAGACGAAGACGAGAGGCGCGTGGGTTTTGATTGAGTGCGACGCGGTCGTACTCGTCCATCATGTTCTCTACATCTTCGTCCGTTGATACGGAGATCAAGGCGTCAAGATCTTCGTTTGGTAGCTGGTACTTCACGCTTATGTTGCTTTTACCTTATCCAATATATTCCCATCATTATTATTATTTTTTCCAAATCAATTTTTTATTATTTTACTATACAAAATTCAATACTTTCCCGCAAAGTTCCAAAATGTTGCACCCAATAAATATCTGCCCAATTTCCAACAATTATGAAGTTTTACTACATTTTTTTTTTGTTCTAAAAAAAGCAGCAAAAATGTTTCAAATAAACCAATAATTCATTTATTTTCATAGTTTACAAAAAGATTTTTATCCAATAGTTCTGATAGTGATCGGTATAAAACTTCTTCTAAGAAAAAACCCAAATCTTTTTCTATTCTGAACGTTACTAGTAATCATTGAATCAAATATTCCCAGTCGAAGATAATCTTTTAGTATCGTGCAAAACGAAATGATCGAACAAAAACATTTTTTAAAAAAACACATTAATTTAAATTTTAATACTTTCCAGCAATATGCCAGACTTTTGTGGCCAATAACCATCTGCCAAATTTTTACAAATATTAATTTCAAAAAAAGCTGCAAAAAACCAATAATTCATTCATCATAATCTAAACTTTTCATAGTCGGCCTAAGTCTAGCAAACAAATTGTGATCTAAGCTGCATCAAACCGTTACTACTAGTACTAAATAATTTTTCAGGATCGAAAACTCAAAAAAAAACAAACTACCTAATCGCTTTTAACAAAGATCATGACGTGAATCAGATGAACGGCGACCATACGATTATAACAATACGAGGAGATTAATGAATGAGATGAGATTAAGAAGAAGAAAATAAAGAGCTTACCGGAGAGTTTAGCAAGTTTACTGAGGAGAGAGGCGAAAGTAGTGTGACGATGAACGGCGACCATACGATTATCACCGCCGACGTAACAGAGCTGGTTATCAGGGGGACGAGGCAAGATCCTTCCTCCGAAAGTGCACATGAACCGTACACGTGGCTGACTATCGTACTCCGATCTCGGCGATGATGCAAGTGAGTCGTTGTCCAGCTCCGGCGGAAGGATCGAAGAAGCCATTGTTTTTTTTTTCTCTCTCTCTCTATCTCTCTCCTCTTTGTCGTCGCCGAGGATTTTGGTAATTTGGGGATTTATGTTTTTTTTTTTTTTTTTTATTCGATTACATATGATACAACGAACGAGCATATAATTATTAAACCTTTAAAGGTGAATGTTCGGGAAGATCATATGTTAGAGATACGTGACTGTCATGTACCCCGCATCATTACTTGACCGGAGTTTTAAACCGAATTGATATACTCTCTGTTTCAAAATATAAGATGTTTTAAAAAAATTGTTTGTTTCATAATATAAAATGTTTTCAAGTTTCTATGCAACTTTTATATTAGTTTAGTATTTTATATTATACAGTATTGTTTCTAATTGGTTGAACTTGTTAAAAGTAAAGACTTCTTAATCTGCGTGCTTTAGTTAAAACATCGTATATTTTGAAACGGAGAAAGTATTTATTAACCAAATCAGATAGAAATACATAATTTCATTTATTGGAAATAGAGGATTTCTAGGCAAGATTTTACCAATTGAGAGACTGTATATAAATGTCAAACTAAAATCGATCTCGATTAATATGGGAGATTTTGTAATCGTGAGCATCATATAATGCATAGGTTAGTATACAATACCGAAGCTATTCCACTACAAAAAAATAGTCGATTTGCGATAGAAGAATACATCGCAAATCCCTCGCAAATAGACATTAGCAACGGATTTGCAAGACACACCAGTTCCTCGCAAATCGCGTCTCGCAAATTGGTCAACATCGCAATTCCCTCGCAAATTTTGCGAAGAATATTTTTCCTCGCAAATCTCACGCATATTGTGAGGGAATGTTTTTCTCGCAAACCACTCGCAATTTGCGAGGGACTACCTTCCTCGCGGATGTCACGCAGATTGCTAGGGATTTCTTATCTCGCAATCGTCACGCAATTTGCAAGGATTTTCGTCTCTAGCAAATACGTTGCAATATTGTCATAGTTCATCCCTCGCAAATTTTTGTGCATAATAAAAAAAAAATCAGAATTGATATTTAATATACTAGTACATAAATATTTGATATTTTCTTGTTAATTCTAAAAAAATTCTAAATTCTAAAAATATTTTTAGAATCAGAGTCGAGAATTAAATTCTAAAAAAAAAAAAAAATTGAAATTCGATAGATAAAATTCTAAATAATATAAAACATAAATATTACAAAAGGTTTAGTTTGAGTATTGTCGACAAAAAAAAAACATAGATCAAAAGAACAAAGAAGAACATAGATCAAAAGGATGGAGAGAGAGATGTCACGTTTCTGGTCCCAGTTTGGCTACCAGCTGCTACCATTTCACCGGTGTTGCCATCTGGGTTGGTGCCCTCCGGATTGGTGGAAGCTGCTAGGTTGGTCAGGTTCCGGAACTTGGCTGCAAACTCAGGGTCTTTTTCTGCAAGGTAGTCGAAGTATGCATCATAGCTATGCATTCTTTGAGCACTTTCTTGGATTTGAGTTGCCTGGGTTTGGATACACTCCTCAGTTGCAGCAAGTTTCTGAGCCAATATAACTGGATCATTAGCTGAAGACGAATGTGGTGGACCGCTACCGGAAGAGAACGCTTTAAACTGCAGAGAACCAACTCCAAAAATCCTGTTTTTTTTCTTCGGAGCAACCTAACAACAGAACAACAAACAAAATCGCAAGTTATCACATTCAAAACAATGGAAGATATCAGAAAACAAGATAACACAAAACAATTGGTGGGGGAATGACATACAAAAGAATCACAAGTTATAACATACAAACCCATCAAAGATATCACATACACATGATTCAAAAATTATCCCAACCAAAACAATGGCAACAGTTCAACGAACAGTCAAAAAAATGATAACAGTTTAACATTTCAAACAAAACTATCGCAAGATATCACAAAATCATTAGAAATACAATCATTAGTATTTAAAACCAACAGAACTACAAATTTGTAACTTACCTCAGTGTAAATTTTGTTTTTGATATGAGTGGGCACCCCACCAGAAGCGGAACTCTCTCCATTATCCCTGGTACAAATCTCATATTCCAACTCTTGAATCTTGGACAACACTTCATTGAACAAGGACTCGGACTTGCCATCAGTAAATGAGCCATAGGTCAGAAGGCATAATTATAAGAAAAGAAAAAAAAAACTTAAAGAACTTACATGCTTTCGAGCACGGGCTTTAAACGACGTTTGGCCTGAACGATGCTTGTATATTCCGGTTCCCTTCGGATCATGATAGCGAGCATTCCGACTGTTGTTGCTCTTGATCTCTGATTTAGGATCAAGCAAATACCGAACAAGACCAGCCCATACCTGAGGATCAATCCATCGTGGCTTTGCCTCATCACCTTTAAGCTTCCACTTTGACTTCCACCGTGAAACTTGATCACACAACTTGCCCTCAAACTCTCGCCTCACTCTATCATTTATGCTACGGTCCCAATTGTATATTTGCTTGCAAAAAAAGGGATAACTCTATAGTTAATAAAGGCATAGAAAACAAACTGTAAATAGCAAACAAATAGACTGAACTTACCGCAAACATTTCATACCAACGGTCTACCACTGCACTCGGCGTCTGTGTCCAATTGGCATGGGACTCTTAGAAATCTCTTTCAAATATGCTTCGAACACTAGCCGCAACACAAGAGTCTTGGTCAAACCTTCAAAAGAAATACATATTAGAATCCATGAAAACACAAATTTTGAATTATATTACAAATTAAAAACATAAAACAAACTTACCACAAAGTTCCTGGAGGTCGGTGAGGATCGAGTTTAGTTAAACTAGATCATCCAGAACTATCGAGTAACTCCTCCAATGTCAGATTGTTGAGACGTTGGGACATGATTGTAGAGGAGGAATGCGCGTGTTGAGATGCAGGAGTGTCAGGGTTCAGCTCAGAGCCACCATGCGAAGGAGATGGTGAAGGCGTATTATTAGAAGGAGGCGTCACAGGCAGGGGTTGCGAGGTTGCACAGCGGTTATTGTGAGAACCGGGGTTTGAGTTGTTAGAACCGGAGGGACCACGACGATTAGAAGTACTGGGAGAGGCTAAACCCGCATCCAAAAGAAATCTTGTGTAATCGTTGCCTCCAAACATCTATAAGAAAAGAAAATCAAATTTCCAATTAGTAATTAGTAACATGCAGATCGAAATTATATAATTAGAAGATCAAAATCGAAATTAAAATCAAAATCAAAATCGAAATTAAAACCAAATTAGGGTTTATATATAATGAAATCAAAAGCTTTTAAAAACGAAATTAAATTAGGGTTTATACAAAACAAAACAAAATCAAAATCAAATACAAAATAAAAACAAAACGAGATTAAACAAAATCAAAAACGAAAACAAAACAAGATTAGGGTTTATACCTTTCAGATTAGGATTGAAGAAGATCGGAAGAAGAGTAAAGCAGATCGGAAGAGGAAGAAGCTTATCAGAAGAGGAAGAAGTTGATCGGAGGAGGGAGAACCAGATCGGAAGAGGGAGAAGATGGTTTGGGAAGAAGCTTATCGGAAGAGGAAGAAGTTGATCGGAGGAGGAAGAAGAAGATTAGGTTTTGTCGGCGGCTGGTTTGAGCTTCGCTCAAACTCGTTTGCGTTTGTATATATAAACATTTTGTTACCTCACAAATCCCTAGCAAAATTCGCGAGGGATTAGCTATGAATCCTCGCAAATCTGTCGCACTTATTAAATATTGTGAGGGATTAGCTAGACTAATGGTGTTTAGGGTTTACGATTTGCAAGGGATTAACTAGAATGACTCGCAAATCCCTCGTAATATAGTTGTGTCTAGGGTTTACAATTTTGCGAGAGATTACCTAGGGTCCCCCGCAAATCCCTCGCATACAATTAAATATTACGAGGGATTTGCGAGTCAACTTTTTGGTTTTAGGGTTTTCGACTTTGCGAGGGACTAACTAGGATTCCTCGCAAATCCCTCGCAATATTTAAATGTTTGGGATTTAGGTTGTGGTCGTTAGTCCCTCGCAAAATACATTTAATGTGTAGGTTTTGCGAGGGATTAACTATGACTTTGCGAGACAATTCAAGAATTCCCTCGCAATTCTAATGCAAATCCCTCGCAAGTTAATAAATCTTTTTTGAAAAAACAAGAAAAACCACAATTGCGCAATCAGATTTATCTTCTTAACTATTAGAAACTACTTTATTATCATAAAATTCTCCTCCATCATCAGAAACTTCAATTTCTTCTATTCAAGATCTTTTTCAAATTCATCATCAACATACTATAGGATTTAGGGTGTAAGCTTAGGGTTTGATCATCTAGTTCAAAAGCTTAGGGTTAGAGCATCAAATTTCTATTGCAAACATATCAATAGAAGATGTCACCCACATTGACACACAATAATCCATTGCAATGTGGAAAAGCTTAGGGTTTGAGCATCTAGTGTTTAGGGTATAATCTTTGCGAGGGATTAACGACGTATTTGCGAGAAATAGCAGGAACTCCCTCGCAAATCCCTCGCAAAGACTTAGCAAAGCACTCGTAAATCCCTCACACTATTTAAATAGTTAGGGTTAGGATAAAGTCGTAAATCCCTTGCAAATAATGTTTAAGGTATAGGCTTTTGCGAGGGACTTACGACTACCTTGCGAGACCATAGAAGCATTCCCTCGCAAATCCAACGCAAATCCCTCGCAAATATCTTTTTGTTTTTTTAAAAAAAAAACTAGAAAAACTACTATTGGTCAATCAAATTCATTTTCTGAACTACTAGAAATTACATTATCCTCATTAGAATCTTCTCCATCGTCGGACTCTTCGAATTCGTCTAATTCACCCTCTTCTTCAGAAACATCATCACCATCTTCAATTTGCCTGTTTTGTGGATCAGTGTGGATAACATCTTCTGTTGACATGTTTGGAATGGAAATTTCACCGACTCTTTCTTGTTGCAATACGCCTTGATCATCAACTAACCCGATTATATGGCCTCGAGGATTAACTTTAATGATTGATAACCACATTTCACGTCTTGGCCTTAAGCGAGGATAGGGAAGAAAGCTCACTTGTTGTGCTTGTGATGCTAGGATGAAAGGATCAAATTTGGGGTATGATCTGTTCGCATTCACATCGACAACTCCCCAATTATTTACTCGCACGCCTCGGGCCGATGGATCGTACTAGTTACACTTGAAAAGTACGCATCTCAGATTCAGAAGGCCTGGATAATCAACTTCTAATATTTGTTGCAAAACGCCATAGAAATCGCTATCACCAGCTTGTACATAAATTCCATAATTTGCTGTAGCTTTGCGGCAACCGTGTGCGTACGTATGAAAAGTATAACCGCGAGAAGTACATCGGAGCAGTAGTGATATGCGCTCTTGGTTCTTGAACGAGCTCATGCAACCAAAGAGGCAAGGGTTCATTTCCACATCCATTCTGAACCTATATAAACAAATAGTATTTAGACCATAAGTTTATTTAAATTTTAAACTATAATACATATATAGTTTAAATTTATTTCATATATATAAACTTACATAAAATTTTATCCAATTAGCGAAATCCCGCTCTTTGTAAGCCTCATAGTCAGATTCTTCTAAATTAGGATATGCTTCACGAATCTGCGTTTCAAAAAGTCTTAAAAAATAGAGATTTGTTAGTTCGTTCTCTTAGAAAATAGAATAAATTTTAGTTTTTTTTAAAAATACCTTTCAAAAGGTTGAACATAATCTTGATTCCTCAAGATGTAATTGTGAGCTACTCGACAATAGCTATGATCTTCCCACCAAACTTCCTTTAACTTTCCAGCAGGTCTTCCTATCGGAGCAAAGATATCTGGAACATCAGGAACATCAGGAACATTATATGTAGGTGCAACGCCTCCGTCATCATATCGTCGAGTACGTGTTTTCTTGGTTCTCACGGTGGGGCTAAAGTAGTATGATGTGAAGTGAGACGTTTCCTCGGTTAAACTCCCGGTGACTATCGACCCCTTAACTCTGGCAAGATTTTTGGCCTTTTCTTTAAGAGATTTCATAAACCGCTCAAAAGGATATATCCAACGAAACTGCACTGGCCCACCAAAATCAGCTTCATGTTGTAGATGGATAGGAAGATGTCTCATCACGTCAAAAAAAGCAGGGGGAAATTAACACTAGAATATTATCTCGTAACTGCTCTATGCCATTAGTGATCAATGTTCTAGTGCATATGTCCCGGAAAAAACTCTGATACCTACAAACCAATGTAATAAGTATATATATATATATATCAATATATACATATATATAATTATATACTTATATACCTGCAATTGCTTCATGAACGTGTGTTGGCAAGAGCTCAAGAAATACAAATGGTAGTAGTCGTTGCATGAAGACATGACAATCATGGCTCTTCATACCTGAAAATTTTTGGCCTTGCTCTACACATCTTGAAATTTTTGAGACAAATCCATCTGGAAACTTCACTTCAGATTTCACCCACTCGAACAACACCTTCTTAGCCTCTGCTGACAATCGAAATTAGGGTACAAGTAATTTCCCATCTCTTGTAAGATGTAAATCGATCCTTGCCCATATATCCGCCAAATCCAACTTAGATCTATTGCTATCTTTTGTTTTACCCTGCACATTCGGAAGCGTAACGATGAAATTATCAAAAAAGTTTTTCTCGATGTGCATACGTCAAGGTTGTGCCGCAATAGAAGATCTTTCCAATATGGAAGCTCCCAAAAAATACTCTGCTTATGCCAATTGTGAGAGCTTCCATATCCATCTGGCATGTTTGCTGGTGTGTGATAGTTACCCCCACGTTTACATGTTTATTAAGCGCCGTAGTAATCAATCTGCTCAAACAAATCATTTCCAGAGACATAAGTTGGTGGAGGAACACACACAACTTTATTCTTCTTTAACAACTTCTTGTTCTTCCGGTACGGATGATGCAAGGGAAGAAATCGACGCTGACAATCAAACCAGCAAGGTTTTCGCCCATACTTTAACTGAACCGCCTCGGTACGATCCATACAATAAGGACATGATAATCTTCCGTGTGTTGTCCACCCAGATAACATTCCGTACGCAGGGAAGTCACTAATCATCCACATTAACATTGCCCGCATATTGAAATTCTGTTCTCGCGACGAATCGAATGTCTGAACACCTTCATACCACAACTGCTTCAGCTCATGAATCAGAGGTTGCAAGAAGATATCTAGAGCTCGCTTCGGATGCTTTGGACCTGGTACCAAAATACTCAAGAACAGAAATTCGCTTTGCATACACATATCTGGAGGAAGATTGTATGGCGTCAATATAACAGGCCATAAAGAATATTGCCTCCCTGACATACCAAATGGACTAAAACCATCTGTACACAACCCAAGATAAACATTCCTACACTCTTGAGCAAAGTCAGGATATAGCGATTGAAAATGTTTCCACGCCTTTGCATTAGATGAGTGTGTAATTTGTCCTTCTTCAGTAGAATGTTCTTCATGCCATCTCATTGCCGCTGCAGTCCGTTTTGATTGGTATAGGCGTTTCAATCTATCAGCAACAGACAAGTACCACATACGTTTATATGGCACTCGCGTCCTTCCTTCAGTAGGCTGATATCTCGGCTTCCCACAAAACCGACATTCCTGCAACTTATCATCATCTTTCCAGAAAATCATGCAATAGTCAACGCACACATCAATCATTTCAGATGGTAATCCAAGACTCGCAACCAACTTCTGTATTTCATAGTAGTTCTCAGCCGATACATTATCAGCTGGCAAATACTCTTTAATGAGTTCAGCCCAAGAATCAATGCAATTCCCACTTAAGTTATTATCAGCTTTAATTGTCATCATCCTAGATGCCAATGATAACTTAGAATGACCTTCTCTACATCCATTGTAGATAGGTTGATTTGCA
>NC_025697.1:21392417-21398675 GCF_000633955.1 Camelina sativa | reverse complement strand
GTTTAGGCCTTTTTTTTGTAGCC
Organism: Camelina sativa; assembly: GCF_000633955.1. NCBI lineage: Eukaryota > Viridiplantae > Streptophyta > Magnoliopsida > Brassicales > Brassicaceae > Camelina > Camelina sativa. Next base: position 21,398,652 of record NC_025697.1, on the reverse strand, counting down.
TTTTTTTCTCTCACAATATTTTTTTGGTAGTAAAAATGTTTTTGTTGGAAGTGTTTTGTGTTGTAGTTTCCATGGATCATGAACTTGCTATTTATAGGCTTACTAAAAATAGTTGCTATGAATTTGCTAGGGAAACTTGCAAGGGATTTGCGAGGGAAGTATAAAATTTTGTTATCTCGCAAGGGATTTGCGAGGCTTTTACTGTTATGCCGACATAACAGTTACACTCGGGAAAAATGTGGCTGCCGACATCATTGTCCCTAGCAACTCCCTCGCAAATTTGGTACGGATTTCGTCATCGCTAATTCGCGCAATATTGCGAGGGAGTTGCGAGTGTTTTGCGAGGAACTTTAGCGGAGTTGCAAAACCATAGTAACTCCCTCGCAATCCTCGCAAATTTTGCGAGGGAATTGCAAGTACCCTCGCCTTCCTAGCAAACTACTCGCAACGCCGTCGCAAATTTGCGAGGAACTTTCGCCATCGCAGATTTCCGTCACAAATCAACTGTTTTCTTGTAGTGTTCCGACAATTGTTCAAATGATACTGTAGTGGAAACTTAAAAGCGAAAACTAGAGTAGGTAAGTATTTTTAAAAGGGGTTGTATATTTGTAATTATTTATGTGGTTTTAACTTCTAAATATTCTCTCCCATTTTTTCTAGTTGTCTTTTAGAGTAAAATTTTTAGTTTATAATAGTTGTCATTTTTATATTCAATGCATATATTTGGTACAAAAACCAATTTTATCTCAAATATTTTAATGTATTAACCTAAAAATTTAAAAATATATTAAATAATAAGTAAAATAGAAAATTTGGTTGTTTTTTTAATTTGTGTAAAAAATCTTAAACAACAAGTAATTTAAAACGACAGAATAACATATTTTACTTGTCCATTAATGGTGATTCTAATGGATGTATTATTTTATTTTTTTTGGCGATCCTCATATTTTTTTGATAATATCTTATTATTATAACATCATTTAGAATATTTGATCTAATCATATTATTTAGCTATTTAAATCATATTTAGTTAACAATGAACAATTCTTATAAATAATGATTATTTAACGCATTTTTCATTAGAGACCTTAGATTTATTATAGATGATTCTACATATACGATACACGAAATATTACATATTAAAATATTTTTTTTTTTAATTATTTGTCATATGTTGTTATTTTTCGTTAGATTAAATCATATGATAATTATTGTTCCAGGTCAACGCATAATCTATACTTTAACACGCTACTTTCATAAAAAAATTTACATGTAAATTATAATTTTCTAGTATTTAATTAATTCAATAATTATACTATTCATTTTATATAAAAATAGATCTTTTCTCTTTTTTTCCTTCTCAACTACACAAAAACTATAATCAAAAATCTTGTGTCCAACATAAATAAGTAAATAACTCATACGACAATTTTTTTTACGAGCATTAATCTATAAATAGATAATGGATAAATAATACTCCCTTCGTTTTAAAATATAGGATGTTTTAACAAAAGCAGGAGATTAAGAAATATTTACTTTTCAAAAGTTCAACCAATCATGAACAATATTTCATAATAGATAATATTAACTTAATCACAAAGTTGCATAGAAACTTGAAAACATTTTATATTATTAAACAAAAAATCTGTCTAAAACGGAAGGAGTAATAGTTTATGAGAACTACTGGTCGTGATTCCATTTCATATGACAGACGCATCGCAGCCGTCAGATAGTTATCAGCCAGAAGTTAGATGCTCCTGATCATTCACAATATTCATTTGACTCCACAAAATAATAAATATATATTGTGGTTTAACGATTTAAGATAACATATATATACTCAATATTCGTACGTAATATATATATATATATNAATCTTCAACAAGGTTCTCGACGTCGGCAAAAAAAAAAAAAAAAAAGAATGAAAACAAAAATTCCTGACTTTTTAGTATTTAATTACTCTAGCGACAGAAGAAAAAAATAATGACATTGAGCTGAGTTGGTTATTACGACAGGCGATTACTACTAATCATTATTTCCTTTAAATTTAACTCAAATTAATGTCTCTGTATGTTGTTTAGTTGCGATTTATATCTGGAATGACGTTTTAGGTCGACTATATAGTAATAAATTGATAACGAAAAGAAGAATTTGACCAAGGAAAATGATTATTTTCATGGCGTCGCCGTTAGTAAGGTTTTGTTTATTTGGGGATATGACAAGAAAATATTTACAATATATTATATTTTTTTTATCCTTTAACGTAAGCTAATACAGTATATCTTGTACTATGAAAATAAAAATACATATAAGCAAATTATTATTATTATTATTATTATTATTATTATTATTATTATTATTATTATTATTATTATTATTATTATTATTATTATTTTATTATATAAAAAAATTATGACACATCTTATTTTAGATTCTTAGCATTTTTTTTAAGGAAAAAAGTACATAAGAACTTGAGGATCCGATGAGGAAGTGTAGTAGACGTCCCCACCTGACCGGACCGTAATCTTGTCTGGGACGATGTTATTAACTTAAAACTTCATTAAACGTACACTCGCAAAATTTAAGAGGGAGTGATTCGTCTCTGAGGTTCTCTCTATTAACCCAAAAGCTCGTAGATCAAATAGGGTTTAGGATTAAATTACACTTTAATTACTTTCCCATTATATTATGAACACTTTGTCCCCATTAGTTAATAATTATGTCTTCACCACCCGTGCACGTAAACTCACTTTCATTAATGAACAACACTAATTTGTGGTGTTATTAATTTGCGTTTTCTACAATGTTTTCTCACATATCCGTTATAACACCTACATCAACCGTTGTCTTCTTCTAGTCTAGCCAACAAAAACATGGAAACTTACAAGCTTTCGTTCTTTTTTCTTTTCCTCCAAAATGAATAATATAAGTACAATAAACAGCTTAATAATATTAACGATGTGACGTTCTAACACTTCTGAGTCTTGTATAGAATTCTAATTATGTTTGGTCTTATTATAACATTCTAACACTTCTCACTTCTCTTAGTCTTATTCTAACATTGTAACAAATTTGTCAAACTTCAAACCTATGCGGAAAAATTCAATAAATCAACAAACGCAATATTGTACTCTCCGAAATCTCTTGTGCTAAGTTTCTGGTAAGTAGTAGGTTCGTGCATATTATCTTGAAACGTCGTATTGTGTTCTATATATATACATTCATTCACTAATATATAGCATTATTTTGCGTTATCTGCAACTATTTGAGAAGAGTAACAATGGTGAGTGGTTGTGAGAATCAAGCACCTGAAAAGCTTCAGGTTAGTTTCCACTAAACCAGAACTCTGATCTAAACTCTTATAACAATTTATTTCCTCAGATCCTTGTTTATGTATCTCCAATAGGGAAAGTATCAAGCAATGGCTGTTTGCTATATTCTTGGAGTCGGAACTATCATTTCTTGGAACAGTATGCTCACAATTGGAGATTATTACTACTACGTTTTTCCGGTTCTGTTTAGTTTTGGTTGAAATCAGATTCAAAATTGGTTTTTGAAAATTGATGTCTTGGTTATATCAAACTAAAGTTGAATTATATGTTTCTTGGTTCCATAGGATTACCATCCTTCAAGGGTACTTACAGTAGTATATCAACCTTTAGCACTTGGAACAATCATGATTTTCGCATACCGTGAATCAAAAATCAATACCCGAAAGCGTAACATGATCGGTTACATGCTATCCACAATATCCACATTCTTGCTCATCGTTGTAAGTTCAAGTCCACTCTTACAAAAATATTTGAAAACCGGATTCTGATTATGGGATATTGACTAATTTGAAACAGTTGGATTTGGCAACCAAAGGACACGGTGGGATGTTACCTTACATTGGTTTATGCGCAATCGTTGCTTTGTTTGGACTAGCGGACGCTACTGTACGCGGAGGAATGATGGGAGACTTATCATTCATGTGCCCTGAACTCATCCAGGTTTTATACCTTTTTACAAATTAGAGATATCGGTTCACTTTCTCTGGTTTGGATTAACCGGCTTAGGTTATATATCTTCTTGCTTCTTTCTAGTCATACATGGCCGGTTTGGCTATATCTGGTGCTCTAACATCAGCAATTAGGCTAATCACTAAAGCAGCATTTGAGAAATCACATGACGGTCTACGAAAAGGAGCAAGTGAGTTAAAAAAAAATTTTGTCTTGAACATCTCAAATCCGAAACTTGATAGCTGATCAAGTGCTTAAACACTTCAGTTCTTTCTTCTCATCTTTCCTTTTTGCAGTGATATTTTTAGCAACCGCAACACTCATAGAGTTTCTATGCGTTATTCTATACGCGTATGTGTTCCCGAAACTTCCTATTATTAAGTACTACCGAAGTAAAGCCGCTTCTGAAGGATCACAGACTGTTTCTGCTGATCTTGTTGCTGCTGGTATCCTCAACCAATCAGAATCGGTAACTTTAACAATCCTCGAAATCTCATAAGATATGTGGTAGAATATCCTATATCATTTTGGAGACCATTCAACACTCGTATATAAAGCATATGAGTGTTTAACCTCACTTTTATTGATTTGGAGTTAGAAATCAATTTGGAGATGATTCAAACACTAATATACGAAGTAACAGAACCTAGTAAACTCAAACGAATATAAATGATCCAACAAGTGGTTTTTTGACCCGAGATAATGAACCAAAGAAGCCATCATCTTAAGTGGGCATGTAATAGTGTCCCACATTGAGATGAGTTAACACTATTATATAAATGATGTGAACCTCTCCACTCAAAACAAATTGGTTTATAAGTTGAAAGCTCACAATTTCTCACAAGACTATCTTCAAGAATGTTCTCTTTCTCAATTTCTGTTTACTTTAAGTTTTTTTTTTTTTCGTTTCTTGATTTTTCTATGCAGACTAATGATTCCCAGAATCAAAGGCTAAGCAACAAAGAGTTGTTGCTTCAAAACATAGACTATGCAATGAATATTTTCCTCCTCTACCTTTTGACATTATCCATTGTTCCCGGGTTTTTATATGAGAACACGGGACAACACGGACTAGGCACATGGTACGCGCTTGTCCTAATAGCGATGTACAATTGTTGGGATTTGGTTGGAAGGTACACACCGTTGGTAAAATGGCTCAAAATTGAGAATAGAAAAGGACTCACAATTGCGGTTTTGTTGCGTTTTTTCCTTATTCCGGCATTCTACTTCACTGCGAAATATGGTGATCAAGGATGGATGATTATGCTCATTTCTATCTTGGGACTGACTAATGGACATCTTAGTGTTTGCATTCTCACTATAGCTCCTAAAGGCTACAAGGTAACCTAACTTAACCTTTCCTAAAATAGATATTGTTTATTTTCGTATACGCAAACAAGACACTTTCATTGTTTTATAAGAAAACTTATTTTATGTTTGAACCTTTATAAAAATTAATATTTAATTATTTAATTCTAATACGTTCTTTTGCAAACTATAAACGTAACCATGAAACCTCTTTTCTCCTTCTTGCGTTTTACCTTTGCATTTATATTTACTTATTTTGTAACGATTTTTTTTGAGAAAAAGGACCTAGAATGGTGGGTTTTTATTTATAAATTAACACACTTATCCAATAAAGTTGCAAAAGTTTTATGTTCTTTGCGACAAAATTAAAAGTTTTATTTTCTGAAAACTATATACGCTAGCACAATGTTTTTAAATACAAACACAATTATAAACAATCAACCTCTACATATTTGTTCTGATTTTGTCGTGGTGTTTGTTTTTGTGAAGGGTCCGGAGCAGAATGCGTTAGGGAATTTAATGGTAATGTTTCTGTTAGGAGGAGTATTTGCCGGAGTTGCCTTGGATTGGTTATGGCTTATTGGTAAGAAGAATGTCTTTTGAGTTATGAACAAGATTCTTGATCACATTAAAAAAAAAAAAAAAAATTATGAGCATTTCCTTGTAACTGGAAATTATTATTATTATTTTGTCATTCGGCTCAAAAATCAATTTATTTCCTGTAACTTGTAAGTGTCTTAAGTCGATCATGTTTTAAGTCTGTTTCTTCACCCGCAAGAGTATACTTTTTGTGTTTCGATAGCAGTACTACGAGGTCGAACTAAATTAAGGACCAAAAGTACATGTTGGGATCCTAGACACCGGAAAACCAAAACCCTAAAATTCAGTTTGAAAACTGCTCATACATAGTAAAAAAAAAAAAAAAA
>NC_025697.1:21294155-21392070 GCF_000633955.1 Camelina sativa | reverse complement strand
AAAAAAAAAAAAAAAAAAGATATGATAAAAAACATGAACTGGAATGAATTATTAAACAAGAGGGTTCAGTCTTATTATAAACTTTATAATACTTGTGAGTCTTATTTTAACATGTTAGCATTTAACAGGATCGAGTCATTCTAAAATTCTAATTCCTCAAACCTTGAAGCTTTGCACTACTATCAAGAAATCTACAAAACCCGTTAGTTCTTCAAGATCAGAAATCCACAAACAACCTGACTATTCAAGATCATATTGCTAAGGTTCCAATAGAGCAACCTCACATTCACGCAAAATAAACATCATATTGTGGTCTATTCAAATCTAAAATCTTGAAACAGGGCAATGTTATTTGGAGTTCTCTGTAAGACTGTAACTATTTGAGAAAAGTATCAATGGTGGATAGTTGCGAGGATCTAGATGCTGAAAACCTTAAGGTTAGTTTCCACGAAACCCAAAACTTAGATCAGGTAGTTTTCATCGTTCTTGTTTGTTTATGTCTGATTTTTTTTTTTATTCTTAAAACAGGGGAAGTATCAAGCAATGGTTGTTTGTTGTATTCTCGTTTCTTGGAACAGTCTGCTAAGTGTCGGAGATTACTACTACCAAGTTTTCCCGGTTTGGTTTACACAATTCTAAGATTATAATTTGGTTTCTTGACATCTATTATTTTGGTTATATAAGAATTAAGGGTGGAAATGGTTGCATTAGGGATGAATGAGTTGAAAAAAGATGAGTTGAATAAAATTGGTTGAATAGCATTCAACTCATTCATCCACTAAATAGGAGATGAAAGAGTTGAACAAATTTCTTTTATAATTTGTTCATTTCTCCAGCTTTTCTAGTTGAATGGGTTGAATAAGTTTTCCAACACTACAAGAAAACAGTTGATTTGCGACAGAAATCTGCGACGGCACTATGCCCTCGCAAAATTGCGACGGTTTTGCGAGTCAATTGCTAGAAACACGAGAGCACTTGCAATTCCCTCGCAAAATTTGCGACGGATAAATCTCTCGCAAATTTGCGAGGGAGTTAATACAGATTTGCGACTCCGAGAAACTTCCTCGCAACAACTCGCAAATCTCTCGCAATATTGCGACGGATTAGCGATGACTTATTCCAGATGATGATGTTAGACGAATTCGAAGAGTCCGATGATGGAGAAGATTCTAATGATGATAATGTAATGGGTTTGATTGAATAATTGTACTTTTTGTTGTTTTTTTATAAAGAATTTCCAAATTGCGAGGGATTTGCGTTGGATTTCTTACTTGTCCTTGCATATCCCTCGCTAAGCCCTCACTACTACCTCACAATTCCCTCGCAGATGTAGTTATTCATTTTAATTAACATGTTAATAAGGTTAGTAATGATCATTAACATTTTCAAACTAAAGGAGAGCATCACTAACCAACATCAAGAGACAAGAAATTTTTGATTGGTTGTTGATAAATGTTGTTTAGGGTATAGGGTTGATAAGTGTTGTTTAGGGTATAGGGTTTATAAGATATATATGTTTAGGGATTTCTTTTGAGCTTTTGATTGAGTTAATTGTATGAGGAGATGTGATGACTATTACTTACTTTTTCTCTTTGCATGTTGTTGAGTTTATGAAAAATTTAATCCTTAGTTTATGAATTTGGTTAAATAGATTTGCGAGGGACCTGCGAGGGATTTGGTATGCGCGCTAGCAAATCCCTCGCAATTTACGAGAGATTAGCGAGGAGTTCTCGCTAATCCATCGCTACTGCCTCACGGTTCCCTCGCAAATGTATTTATTCATTTTAATTAACATGTTAATATGGTTAGTGATGATCATTAACATTTTCAAACTGCGAGGGATTTGCGATATATTTAATTTGCGAGATGCGATTTGCGAGGAATTCCTTGCGATTGTTGATTTGCGAGGGACTTGCGATAAATTCTTCCATCGCAAATCGGTTGTTTTCTTGTAGTGCAACTTATTTAAAAAATTGGCTGAATGATCATTCAACCTGTTCAACCTATTAATTTAAGTAATCCATTTGCACCTAAAGTTGATAACTTATGTCTTCATAGGATTACCATCCTTCAAGAGTACCCACATTTGTATACCAACCATTCTCGCTTGGAACAATCGTGATTTTTGCATACTAAGAATCAAAAAATCAATACTAGAAAACGTAACCTGAACAATTACGTTCTATTTACATTATCCACATTCTTGCTCATCATTGTAAGTTCAAGTCTAATACCATACACTTTTTTTTCTTTATGAAACCGGCCGGTTCTTATTCTAAAACTTGAAACAGTTGGATTTGGCAACAAAAGGACATGGTGGGATTGGACCTTATATTGTTCTATGCGTGATCGTTGCTTCATTTGGATTCTCGGATGCTTCTGTTCGAGGCAGAATGATTGGAGACTTATCGTTGATGAGCCCTGAACTCATCTAGGTTTATAAATTTTACCAAATTCAAGATCTCGGTTTTGATCAACCGGATTTTTAGTATAGATATCTTCTTCGTAGTCATTCGTAGCCGGTTTGGGTGTGGCCGGTGCTCTAACATCAGCATTTAGGCTACTAGCTAAAGCAGCCTTCAAGAAATCACATGACGGGACAACACGGGCTAGGCTCGTGGTATGCGCTTGTCCTAATAGCAATGTACAATTTGTGGGACTTAGTCGGGACGTACATTCGATGTGTTTTGATGAACACGGCATCATTATAATCCCAGTTTAGTCAGACTCATAAGTATGAATTTATAATCTGATTTAAAGTCGTAACAGACATCAACCAAATGTAAAAAGAAGACCTCTTTTTTAAATTCAACATGGGAATTAAAATATCTTCTTGGTAATGAATAAAGATATTGTATGTAGTAGTTTTTTAGTCATGAAAATAAATAAATAAATGTGTCGTAGTCGTTTTGTTCTGTAATTATTAATTTGAGTGAGAGTGATATGTTAACTCAAATGCAATGAAAAAGGAAGAAAAAGAATTATCTTATACCATTTGGTTTTACAATTAGAAAAAAATGAGTAAACATTTTAAAATGTAAACAAAGTCTTTAGATTAACATTAAATACAAATACAAATATAAACATTATCCTCTACCGACATAGTTACTTTGATTTTGTAGTATTAATTTCTTGTTTGGTTTCATGAAGGGCCCGGAGAAGAATGCGTTAGGAAATTTGCTGGTAATGTTTATATTAGGGGGAGCATTTGCAGGATGTGGTTTAGGCTGGATATGGCTTATAGGTAAGAAATGCCTTCTGAGCTCTTGTCAGCTATCAGCAATGGTTCACTTTATTGTTTTTTTTTGGGGATGGTTCTTTTTTTTAGTGGTAAGACCTCATACTTGGCAGTGAAATAATATTTACGCTTTTTTTTTGTAAAACAAACTAGTGAACACAACACCATTATCTATCAAAGGTCATCGATCTCTGAAAGAATAAATTGCTCTAGTTGTTGTGTAACATTCCCTTTTGAGGAGTACAAAAGGGAATTTGTGTTCATGATCCTATCTAGTGATTTGCTTCGAATTCACTCAAGTAGGTAGAGCAACTTAAGGTTGGTGTCCTAAAAAGCCATCAAAAAAGAGGACTAAACATAGTTCGACGTCGACGAAGTAGAGATGATCTCGTGTAGTACACACAAAGTTGGTGTTTCGCTGTAGTACACAAGAACACCGATCATTAGTACATTACACAAACTTGGATTATTCTAAATTCTGATTAAAAATCGTGTAACAATGTCTTTTTTATTCACACAACATATAAAGACATACTTATATAAGTTTCATTTGTAATAAGTCTTTTTTTTTCGGCAAACTCATTCGTTATAAGTTTATAAAACAAAAATACATTTGGAACCTCAAAAAAAGAGTACTATTCTAGTTCGTTTTGTAGTACAAACAAGCATTGTACTGCTTTTAAACGAACACAAAAATTGTAAATGTCTTATAAAAATTATGTTTCTGTTCAATTCCAAGGTGATCGGAAAAGCAAGAAGATATATATTCTTCCTGGGTTTGAATGAACATCATTGAGTGCAGCGTTGATGTGATTTCGTTTTTCTTTCATTCATTCTATTTTTGAATTGAATGGATTAAAGCAATTACACCAGCGTTGCGCTCAATTATGTTTTTCTATTTTCAGGAAACACTTACAAAGTCATAAGGTATCTACTATGATCATCTCTTTCATGAGTTAAACCTTTTACACATCTTCTACGTAGTTATATAATCTAGAAAAACTATTATTACAAGCTTATATGATCATATAGTAGTAGTTAATATTTCAGTTAAAAACTAAATCCTTAATTAAGCAGATACGTAATTAAGGTTTGTTATTCATTAGTAATTCCAACTTTATACCTTGTAAATCAAAAGGCATTCTTCTTACCAATAATCCATAACCAATCCAAAGCGACTCCTGCGAATATCCCTCCTAACAGAAACATCGCCAGCAAGTTCCCTAACGCATTCTGCTCCGGACCCTTCACAAAAAAAATCAAAACCCAAATTATGCTTTTGTTACAAAACTAGAACAAATGTTATAGATTACATGTCCTAAACGCAAAGATTGTATTTGTTTATATTTGCGTTTTAATAATCAAAATCTTAAAACCTCTACTTAGGAAAAGGGTTGATAGAGATTACATTGTAGCCTTTAGGAGCTATAGTCATAATGCAAACAGTGAGATGTCCATTAGTCAATCCCAAAACAGAAATGAGCATAATCATCCATCCTTGATCACCATATTTTGCGGTGAAGTAGAACGCCAGAATTAGGAAATAACGCGATAGAACTGCGAAGTTGATCGCTTTTCTATTCTCAATCTTGAGCGATTTCACCAGCGGCGTGTACCTTCCAACCAGATCCCAACAATTGTACATTGCTACCAGGACAAGCGCGTACCAATCGCCTAGCCCATGTTTTCCAGTGTTCTCATATAAGAACCCGGAGAAAATGGATAATGTACATACGTAGGTGAGGAACAGACTCACTGCGTAATCTATGTTTTGAATCAACAGCTTTTTGTTGCTTAGCCTTTGATTCTTGGAATCATCATCATCAGTCTCCATGGAAATCAAGAAGCCAGTTAAGGCTGCTTAGGAGAGAAGAACATACTTAAAAAAAGAAAAAAAAAAAGAAGAGAAAAATAGATTCGCAGAAGTTACCAAATCTGATGGATTTTGGATACCAGCAGCAGCAAGATCAGCAGAAACAGTTTTGGAACCTTCAGAAGCAGCTTTTCTCCGGTAGTACTTAACAATGGGGAATTTTGGGAACACGTAGGCGTATAACATCACACAGAGTAACACTATGACTGTTGCGATTGCTAAGAATATCACTTCAGAATGGAAAAAAAGAACAAACAAACTTATAAACACTTTGATGACTGGAGTTAGTTTCTATCGGTTTTCAAATTTTTAAACTCACTTGCTCCTTTTCGTAGACCGTCGTTTGATTTCTCGAAAGCTGCTTTAGCCATTAGCCTTAGCGCTGATGTTAGCGCACCAGCTACAGCCATACCCCCCATGAATGACTACAAAGAAAGCAAGAAGATGTATATCATGCATGTAAACTCCGGTACGTTTAAACCGAGATCTTTGAGAGTCGGCTAAAATGTATATAAACCTGAAATAGTTCAGGATACATCAATGATAAATCACCGATCATTCCTCCGTGAATGGTAGCATCCGCAAAGCCAAAAGAAGCAACGACTGCACATAAACATATATATGGTCCGACTCCACCACGTCCTTTTGTTATCAAATCCAACTGTTTTTGTGTCTTTTTTATTAGATTCTTAAGTCCATAATAAAAACTCAATTTCATAAGAAAGATTTATGTTACTATTGAAAGAAAATAAGAGCGGTGAAAGATTGTTTCTTTGTTATTCCAATCCTTAAAGATATTACATTGCAAGTGGCTCACTTATATAGTCACATAAGACTAAACCTAGATTCTAGAGAGTTCTTTGTGAGAGATTACGTGGCTTCTTCTTCATCAATTGGTCCCAACATCTTGAATCAATTGTCTAGAGTCACTGTCGTACTTTGTACGGTTTCCTTTGCTAACACCTTGTTGTCTGTTGCAGGTGACCGTTGCAGAGTCGTGGGCTTCTTCTTTGTATCTTGTTCGCAGGCTTTGAGCTTGATGGGCTTGACACAATGTGAGCCTGTTGACAAAACAGTGTCGTTTTGTGCTTTGTTCTTTACACTCCCCCGCAAACTTGGTGTGGGGGGAACGCCTACGCCAAGTTTGGCTCTGTAATACTCAAATGGTCTTTGTGGGAGAGATTTGGTGAATATGTCCGCCAGTTGAAAGTGTGCAGGAATGTGATTGACAATCAAGTTTCCAAAGGCGACCTGCTCATGAACATAGTGATAGTGTGTGGCGAAGTGCTTAGTTCGAGCATGAAAGCTTGGATTGGCGGTGAGATAAACAACAGAGAGATTATCACAGTTGAGCTCCGGTGTTGCAGGTAGCTAGATGCCTAAGTCCTGAAGAAGATTCACGATCCATGTGATTTCGGATGCTGCTTCAGACATGGCTCTGTATTCAGCTTCAATGGAGCTTTTGGACATTGTTTGCTGTTTCTTTGACGACCAAGAGATCATATTACGGCCAAGAAATGTGCAAAAGCCGCCAGTGGACCTGCTAGTGGACGGACACCCTGAGTAGTCACTGTCACTATACACTCGAAGCTTAGAATCTGTTTGACGAGCAAAGGAGACTCCCATAGTAGTGGTGCCTTTTATATACCGTAGAATCCGTTTCAGAAGATGAAAATCAGAGACTGAAGGTTCATGCATCTTCTGACAAACATAGTTGACAAAAAATTGCAGGTCTGGTCTTGTTAGCGTCAAATACTGCAGTCGACCAGCCAAACTTCTGAAATATTTAGGATTTTCGAACAAAACCTTTTGTTTTGGTACTTTGTTCAGTTGTTGAGGAAGTGGTGTTGCAACAGGAGCACATGTAGACATAGAAGCAGCAGCTAAGAGATCCTTAGCATACTTTTGTTGTGATAAGAACATGCCATTTTCGTGATATTGAATCTGAATACCAAGAAAATAGTGAAGCCTGCCAAGATATTTCATTTTGAACTGCTTGTTTAGCTCATCAAGGCGAGTGGAGAGAAGCTTGGAGGAGTTTCCTGTAATAGCCATATCATCCACATAGAGTAACAGCATAATAATGTATGTTCCTTTAAAGCAGACGAATAGAGAGGGGTCTCTTAGACTGCAAGTGCAGCCAAAGTTAAGCAAAAAGGTGCTGAATTTATCAAACCAAGCTCTTGGAGCCTGTTTGAGGCCATAGAGTGATTTGTGGAGAAGACAAACATGATTTGGATGATCCTTGTCAACAAAACCAGCAGGTTGTCTCATGTAGACAAATTCATTGAGATCACCATGGAGGAAAGCATTTTGAAAATCCATTTGCTTAATTTCCCAGTTCATAACTGTTGCAAAGTGAAGTACCGCTCTTATTGTCGCTGTGCGAACTACTGGACTATAAGTTTCAAGATAATCAATGCCTTCTTCTTGTGTGAATCCTTGAGCAACGAGTCTAGCTTTAAACTTGTCTAAAGATCCATTTGCGTTGAGTTTGACCCGAAAAACCCACTTTGAACCCAAAACATGCATATGCGGTGTTTCAGGAACTAAAGAGAATGTATTCGCTTCTTTGCAGTTACCTATCTCTTCAGTCATAGCAGTTGTCCAGTTTGGATCTTTAAGAGCAGCAGTGACTGTTGCAGGCTTCGGATAAGATACCTTATGTGTAAGTAGAGCATAGCGAGGATTCGGTTTGACAATACCAGCTTTTGATCGAGTTGTCATTGGATGAATTGAAGTGTCTGCAGTGGATTCACGGGTTGTTTCAGTTGTGCAGATGTCATCATTGGTAACTGATATGTGCACATTTGAGACTGGTGAAGGTGAGCTGTTGCCTATAGGATCAAGATCTAAGCTTGCCGTACACTCAGAACTCACATCACCAACATCATGTTCAAGATCAGTCACGTTTGGTGTTGGCATGTCGTCTATAGTAGCAGTGTCGTTTGTTGTGTTTGGAGCTGGCATTGGTGTAACAGGAACTTGTTCTTTTGCTGTTACAGGGACTTCTGTAGAGTCTGCAACGGGAGCACAAGATGCAGTAACATCCGAAAGCTGCTTGAGCCAGGCTCCATATAATGGTGTGGGCGATGATTTGTGAAGATAACTGTATACACTTGTGAATGGGAAGGTTGCCTCATCAAAGATGACATGGCGACTGATGTATACACGCCCAGTTGGAGGATAAAAGCATCTGTAGCCTTTATATTTCTCAGCGTATCCGAGAAAAACACACTTGAGTGATCGAGGGTCAAACTTATTTTGAGTGTATGACCTCAACATTGGGAAGCAAGCACAACCAAAGATCCTTAAGGCTGAATATTCAGGTGGTTTTGAGAATAGAGCTTCATAAGGACTTGTTTTACCTACGAGAACACTTGTAGGCAGGAGATTACTCAGAAAATTCGATGTAAAGAAGGCTTCGACCCAGAAACTCTGTGGAATAGCGCTTTGAAAAAGTAAAGTCAGAGCCATCTCTGTCAACTGCCTATGCTTCCTCTCTGCTATGCCATTTTGCTGAGGAGTATGTGGACAAGAGACAAAATGTTGAATACCTGATGTCTCCAGATGAGTAAGAAATCTCTGACTTGTAAATTCCCCACCTCCGTCTGATTGAAATGTTCCTATCTTTGTTTGTAAGAGATTCTCAACAAAAGACTGATACTTGATGAAGATAGAGTAGAAATCAGATTTTCTTTTCAGAGGATAAAGCCAACAGTATCTTGAGAAGTTATCAATGAACACAGCATAAAATCTGAATCCTTGAACAGAAGATACAGGAGAAGGACCCCAAAGATCACAATGCACTCTCTCTAGGGGTCTAGATGCAATAAAAGTAGAAGAAACAAATGGCAATTTTGAACTCTTCCCAAGCTGACATGACTCACACACCTTCTTGGTACTTTTATTGATTTGAATTGCCTTATTTGTAGATAAGAGCTGAAGGATCTGCTGATGTGGATGCCCTAACCTTTGATGCCAGACCTCATCGCTAGTCTTGACTTGTCTTGTAGAGTAGAACGTCTTATATTTTGGGTCATCCAGTTTATACAAACCGTTAGTTTCCCTTCCCTTTGTCAGAACTTTGTGTGTTGCTTTGTCCTTTATAACAACATCATCACCATCAAACGAGACTTTACATGGATAATCTTTAGTTAACCTTGAAACTGACAACAATGATTTAGCTATTTCAGGACAAACAAGAACATCTTTAAGTGGAAGATTACCTAACATGGAGGGAAGATTTGCAGAGCCAACATGTGTGATGGGTAGAAAGTTCCCATCACTCGCCATCACCATATCAGTTCCATGATAGGGTTGAGCCTTTTGCAGGCGTTGAGTCGAGCTAGTGATGTGCGCTGTTGCGGCAGAGTCTGGATACCAGCTATTGTCCTCGGTGACATCAGTGATGTGGAGTGCAGAAAACACATCAGCATTGACATCAGTGATGTGGAGTGCAGAGAACACACAGCATTGATGTGCACTGTTGCGGCAGAGTCTGTTTAATTGTTGAGCAGGACCCTGCTTAACCGGAATCTGCGACCTCTGTACCCCTCTCTTGTCCACATGGTCGACACTCCCTCGACCAACAGGACCCTTCTTCAACTCAGGACACACCAAAACATCATGTGTTAACCTGAAACAATGTTTACAAAACCCAGATAACTTCTCATACTCGATGGAAACCACCACTTCATCACCTGTATCAAAAGGGACCACCATATGGAAAATCACGGGATTGAATCCATTCACCGTGACACAAATACTTCCTGTTTCTTCATCAAGATCCTTGATCTTTCCAATTTTCCTCCCGATAGCCTCAAGAGTTGCTAACTCCCACAAGTGCATAGGAATCCCTCCCACTTTCACCCAAAAACTGATGGCCGATGGATATGAATCAGACACCACCGGTTCCCATCGCACCAACGAGAGCATCCAACCATCGAAATGGTAAGGACCATTGCATAGAAATCCCTGTAGGTCCTCCTCCTCTTCAAAATTGAACTGGAAGGTTCCCTGCCCCAAATCCGCTCTCGTCACCTTATCTTCCAACTTCCAAATCTTGGGCAGATTGGCAAGCAGAGACTCCATCCTCTGGACCGCAGGATTCATTAATCTTCCAATTAGGGTGAGGGAGAACTGTTCGATCCGCTGAGCCAAAACAGAACCAGAAATCTTCCCCACCTCCGTGCGAACCAGAGTAGACTTTCCTTTGTTTAACCCCAACTGAGCCATGGCAATCCTGAACCGCGAACACAAAGTAAAGCTTTGAAAAAACAAAGTCAAAACTCTGAAAAAACACCCCCAACAAAACACCACAAACTGAGAAAAGGTAAAATGGTTTCGTGAAAAGCAGAGCCTCATGACCATCTAGATATATACCCACAACCGAAGACCATAAACCCGAGTGAAATTTGAGACCAAATCCGATGACCTTCCAAAAATCTCCACCGCAGTAAATATCTGAATATACTCTTATCATCAAACCACCCACAACAAGGAAAGAAAATCCCAGAATCCATTACCCAGAGAATCACATCCACGATAGCAAAGATCGCATGTAGCCACAAGGTCAAATTGGGATTCACGATAATTCAAAAACCAACAAATGGAAACCTCAAATCCCAACAAATAATAGCACAGATCGCTTCAGGAATAAATGTGAGACGTAATAGCACATCAACCTCTCCCTGGGACCCGGACGCATCATCCCACAATAGTCCCTGAAACCCATGAATCGAAACCCATAAAACCAAAGATCCCCCAAATCGGGCCGGATCTGAAAACTGGCAAAACTGCCGTTCCAAATACAGGGAAGGAACTCCAATCCCATCCCGTACTCGACAACCATTAGAAGCAACCACGAGCCCCACTCGCGATCCTCTTCCACAGCCGCCATAACCAATCATCTCAAATTGAAAACCCAGAATGAATCGCACTTGCCATCACACTTCGCTTCATATTACTCAAGATATGTATCATTAGATTCTTAATTTACCTGTTAATAAAATTTTCTTGTTCCAAAAAAGATGTATTTTAAGTTAGAGAATAAAGGTATCTATACATTTAATTAGCTTTTTTAACATTTTGGTTTTGTTAAAAAATGACATTTTTTAATATGTGTGAAATTTTTTTAGAAAATATTAGAAAGATAGGGAGTATATATTGAGACGTAAATATTTTAATAACAATTTGAGGTATGTCGAAACTCCACCAAATTGGCTAATTGTGCTTCAAGTCATCTCTATCGCTAGAAGCGATATGCGTTTCTCTAAAAAAAAAAATAGTATTTTAATTATAAATTTTCTTTTTATATTTTTTTATTGCAACGATTACTATATGTTTGATATGTGTGTAATAACAGTAAAACAATGTTTCTTAGGAGGGGTATTCAAATGAGGATTTTGGAAGATTTTGGGTTTCTATTAAAATCATCTCTTATTCAACTTATGATTTTTAAATCACTTCCGAAATCCAATGTTATTCAATTTGGAATTTTTATAAAATCATTCAAAATTATTCATAGTATTTTGTTATTCAATCAATAATTTGTCAAATCATACACAATCAGCTGTTATTCAAAATCTAACTTTTATTTAATAAAAAATTAAAACACAGATTTTAGAAGACTTTAGATACATTTTTACATGAGAAATCCAATAGAAAAAATCACACCTTAAGAGGTGTTATTTTGAAAGATTTGTTTTTTTATTAAAGTAAATACTCAAACATGTCCCTCTGTGGCGTATAGATATACGTATAAGACTTTTGTGAAGGGTCTTATACATGATGGACATACGTATAAGACTTCCGGCATTTTGTGAAGGTCTTAAGCTGATGATTCTCCTCCTCGTGTATAGATATTTGGCCACGCCTATCGAGGCGTAGTTACATATATTATGTTCACTGTTTCGATATGGTTCATGGTGGTGACTGGTGACTTGGCTCTTTGCTCCGTTCTTATTCAATCCCTCTGGTTTCGAGTGGCAAAAGATTGTAGATGATTGGACATATTGGAATAAATGGATATATAACTGAGGGGGAATTGGTGTTCCTCCAGAGAAGAGTTGGGAGTCTTGGTGGGAGAAGGAAATAGGACATCTTCGACACTCGGGGAAACGTGGTATCATCCTCGAGATTATTTTGGCTTAACAGTTATGACACAGTTATGACATGAACGTGAGTTGCAGTAAACATACCAGAGTGATTACAATACTGTAACGTGACCAAATAAGTCCAGTTCCTATGATCACTAATAACAATAGATATAGAAAACAAAGAACTGTAAGAACATACGAGGCAAGCTGAGGAGATTTGTCAAGAGTATTATTAATACCAAGTTGTTGTGGGTATGAAAGTGTCTCGAGGTTTATGAAAATCTGCAATTGTCATTCTCATCATAAAAAATCTCTTAAAATCACCCAATATACTCCTTTAAAATCTAACCAAATCACAAACTATTTTTTCTTTTTTAAAATTGAAAAACTAACAAATTCACCAAAGTATCATAAAAACTATCAAAATCCAAAATCTCTTAAATCCTATCAAATTCTCCAAAATTTCAATTGAATAGACCTCTTAAAGTCCTTCTGCTAGCAATGTTTCTTTCTCTTTCTTCAATTTTTAAATATTTTATTAATTTATTTTTGTTGAGTATCGTTAAAGATTTCTCACGTGACCAACTTCGCTAATGCTCTTACCTATTTTAGCTTTTCATTAATGTTTTTAGGACCCATCTGGCCATCTCATGTACTATTTCACAAATCTAAAACATTGTGTCAAATGATATTTTTTTAAATTTTTTGGGCAACATGATACTAATATAATAATCTATAATAATTTACCAAAAAAAATCATAAAGTTAAAGGAATATCATAAAATACCAAAATAAATTTTTGTTGATATCTTTCTAAAGAAAACAAAAACATATGATAACATAGTGTCAATTACAGGGATAATAGGACAAATAACCTCAAATCGGGTTAATGACATATATATATTCTGGTGTTGAAGTTTCAAAAACACCTTTGAGTCTTTGGCATATCTAATTTGAGAGATTACACAGAGTAATTCTCCCTCTTTCATGTGAGATCTCATCTCTTTTTGCTCATATATTGTTACGTTCGAATTTTTCAAAATGGACCAAAGTTACTAAATCGAATTGCAGTATATATAAAGAAAGGTGGCATAAAATAATACATTATATGATTATATATATAATGTTTGACAAAAAAAAATGATTATATCATACAAATTACACTACCTAAATGTTAATATTCATCTTTTAGATAAATACTATTGTACTTCAATATAAAGTTCTATCCAACATACATTTATCTTTTGTTTCTATGAAATCATATAATTACAGTTAGGTTCGACATTTGTTTTATATTGTTACAAAGGAAACATAAAATAACGAATCAAATATAACCCACTTTTGGGGTACAACTAATAATACGTTAATGATAGAATAACTCTTGCATCCAAACGGATCCTCCCAATTAGGGAGAAATTATTATGATGTAGATCGTAAACAATGATCGTATGGCCTCCAAGGCTAGGGAAAGTTTAAGAAATCCCAACAGGCTACTTAAAAGTACGCTGTACACCCCCCAATCATTTACGGGGACCGTACACAAAAAAGGATTAAACTACATACAATAGTATATCTTATATACACTATAATGGCTTCAAAAGTATGACGTGGAAATGTGTTGGTGGAAGTCTACGAAGCTGTTTGCTAGTGAATGCACAGACTAACAATAGTACAATTAAGGGGAAAATGACAATTAAGAAATTGGTTTGTTATTTATGACTATCATGTAATCTACATCAGTAAATTTATTTCAATGTTGACTTACGCGTTAGAATTAATGATGGTTTAAACAAATACTCCATCATTAATAAACAAATACATATAATGATGTTAATTTATGTAGGAATTAGTAAAACTAATTTGGTTAGGACTGTACCAATTTGCAGAGGTTATAATATTAGTTCACGAAGCGAATGACTCTCATGCATGCATTGGCCATTTTTCCAAGAACTTTGTCAGAGAAAAGTCTAACTTTCGGATTACACTGTCTTTTAGTCGACCAGATATAGAAGAAACTATAGCCCTGTTCTTTTAACTGTCGCGCTATTCATATGGGCGACTGAATTTTTTATTTTTATTTTTATATGTCAATTTTGCAATTATGTATATTCTGGAGGGTATAACTATAAATTTAGCAAACTCCTAACAAAATTTCTGATTTCACGGTGAAGATGAAGATACCATTTTACAGATCTGACAATGAAGGTTTGATATTTTTTAAATCTAGCGACTGTCGCTGTTTCTAAGATAAAGCTTTAGTTGTGTAGCTGATTTTTTCAGCGATTCTTAAATTCGATAATTGAAGTCGCAGCGACTGAAAATTGAGAGAGATGAAGAAGAGAGGGAGGAAAGTGAAGGCAAAATTTTAGTCGTCAGCAGCTGTCGCTGCGACTTTCTCCCGAACAGGGCCTATAAAGCTTTCAAACTTTATATTATTTACTCTTTTTCTTTTGTTTCTTTTCTTTTCTTTTCGAGTCCTCTCATACTTTTTTTTTTTATTTTTGTGTTAAACTTTCTGGTTGTATTAAATTGACGTAAAGGGACGATTACATAATGGAGATAAAAGGAAAGTGCATGCCAAACAAAGATCAGACCTTTAGGGTATCAGGCAGGGTATATACATGCCAACCTTTTGAGTCTTATATTTTATCTCCTCAAATTTGCTGTCAAACCTTAAAAATCTAAATATTATCTTACTCAATCATCTCCATGTTGTAAGAATCTTGTTCTACTCGTAATAAATCCAACAAACACGTTGACTCTGCAAACCCCTCATGTGCTTATATGTTCCGAGTAAGCACCCATAGCTTTTACTCCCTAAGAAAAAAAGAGATGGTATAAAACACCTTCTTATGATCGATACAATTCTTGAAAATCTTGAAACAGGGCTACATACGTTCTTTTTGAGCTCTCCGTAAATATTTGAAAATGGCGGATGCATACAAGAACCAAACTCCTGAAAGACTTCAGGTAATTAAGTATCCACAAAACCCAAAACACAGATCAGAAATCTTTCATCGTTTTTACTCAAATTCTTGTTTTGTTTATGTATGAATTCAAAAAAAAAAACAGGGGAAGTATAAAGCAATGGTTGTGTGCTGTATTCCTGGAGTCGGATCTCTCGTTTCTTGGAACAGTATGCTCACTATCGCAGATTACTATTACCAAATTTTCCCGGTTCGATTTTTGTTATGGTTTGGTCAATTCTAAAATTCGAAATTGGTTTAAAAACTGATCTTTTGTTTTTGGTTACAATTTTTTTTTTTAACATGAAAATTGTTTGTTTCTTGTAGGATTATCATCCTTCAAGGGTACTCACACTTGTATATCAACCAATTGCGCTTGGAACAGTCATGATTTTCGCATACCACGAATCTAAAATCAGTACTCGAAAACGTGTCCTGACCGGTTACATCCTCTTCACAATATCCACATTCTTGCTCATAGTCGTAAGTATCAATTGAATTAAGTCTTAATCTCAAACATTAATCTTTCTTATGGAACTGTATAATGATTATGGACTATAGACTAAAAACCTCAAAAAAAAAAAAAACAGTTGGATTTGGCAACAAAAGGACACGGTGGAATCGGAAATTATATTGTTTTATGCACAATTGTTGCTTCTTTTGGCCTCGCTGATACTACCGTTAAAGGAGGATTGATCGGTGATCTATCTTTGATGTCCCCTGAACTCATCCAGGTTTATTAAGTTTAGCATATTCAAGGTCTCTGGTTTAGATAAAACCGGTGTTTACTGGATATACAACTTGCTTCTTTGTAGTCATATATGGCTGGTTTGGGTATGGCTGGTGTTCTAACCTCAGTGCTTAGGCTAATAACTAAAGCTGCCTTTGAAAAATCAAACAACCATCTACGAAAAGGAGCAAGTGAGTTTAACATTTTTCGAAACTCGATCTCATATCCAATATTTTTAAGTGTTTGAAGTTTCATTTCTTGCTTCTTTTTTTCCACTTTACAGTGATATTCTTAGCAATCTCAACATTCATAGAATTTCTCTGCGTGATGTTATATGCTTATGTGTTCCCAAAACTCCCAATCGTTAAGTATTACCGCACAAAAGCTGCTTCTGAAGGATCGAAAACTGTAGCTGCTGATCTTGCTGCTGCTGGTATCCAAAATCAATCAGATTTGGTAACATCACATTCATCAAGAATCTTATCTTTCTTGGTTTCCTTTCGTCAAGGACATCTTTCATGATTCGTTTTCCACTTTTAACCATTATTTAGTTAGCATCATATATAGTTTTCCTATGCAGAGTGATGATGACTCCAAGAATCAAAGGCTAAGCAAGAAAGAGCTATTGCTTCAAAACATAGGCTATGCAGTGAGTCTATTCCTCATCTACGTTTTGACATTATCCATTTTTCCTGGATTTTTATACGAGAACACGGGACAACACGGCTTAGGTGTTTGGTACGCGCTTATCCTAGTAGCCATGTACAATTTTTGGGATTTGGTCGGGAGGTATGTGCCGCTGGTGAATTCGCTGAAGGTTGAGAATAGAAAAGCTCTAACGATTGCGGTTTTGTCCCGTTATTTCCTCGTCCCGGCGTTCTACTTCACCGCAAAATATGGTGATAAAGGATGGATGATGATGCTCGTTTCTGTTTTGGGATTAACTACTGGACATCTCACTCCTAAAGGATACAAGGTAACCTATCTAGTCAGTACTGATCCCTACTTTTAACCTAATTAATTAATTTGATTAAATCAATAAATTTACATTTTAGTATTTTAATGGATTTTACATTTAGAGAACAAAACACATTAATTTTGTAAAACTTTAGTAATATACACTTGAATTAAGAAAATTATAAACAAACACGAAATGTAGTTGAAAGGAGAATATGACATTGAAGATCATGTCTTCAATGTTGTGTTTGCATGTATCATGTATGAAATTTTAAATTATACCAAAATAAAATACCGTAATAACGTCTTAAACACATGTTTTGAAATTTTCGAAATAAAATACCGTAATAACGTCTTAAACACATGTTTTGAAATTTTCGAAATAAAATACCGTAATAACGTCTTAAACACATGTTTTGAAATTTTCGAAATAAAATACCGTAATAACGTCTTAAACACATGTTTGCATTAATGTTTAAGACGTTATTCAACAAACTAAAAAAATGTCTCTTTTTTTTTTTCGAGAGTTCGCAAGAAAATTGTGATTTCATTTATATGTTAACACATTAATGCAGTATTATGACATATAAACAAAAAACAAAAAAAACAAAAAAAGTTAGTCTTATACACCGGTTGCTTTTTACACTTTGAATATATAACACAAGATTTTTGACATATATTTAAATACCAAAAGACAAAAATTATAAACAATATATAAACCTCTCTACCTGGACACTTAAAGTTATTCTTGTTTTGTATATTGTGAAGGGTCCGGAGAAGAATGCATTAGGGAATTTGCTGGTGGTTTTTATACTAGGAGGAGCAGTTGTAGGAATATCTTTAGGCTGGTTATGGCTTATTGGCAAGAGAAATGCATTTTGAGTTCTCATCAGCAAATGATTCACAACATCCTTTTGGCGTAATTAATTTCGAGTAAACCCTGTTATGGCTGGCTTAAAATGAGAAGCTTTGATGCCTCTAGCGTAACTGTGTATTCATGAAAAAATAAAAAAGAAGAGAATACTAACACGTAAAACTTTTAAAGACTTGAATTGAAGTCTTATTTCGATGCTTCACCAAATTGGCAAATTGTATTTGACTTGTCCAACCTTACGAGTTACTACTTTAGATCCATTTGACCATCTCTCGTTTACTATTGTCTAAGAGTTATAAATTCATAGACTTTAACAAAAACTATTTCCAAATCCAATCTGCGTTTGCTTAACCTCTAATTATATCTATGATTAAGAACTTGAAAATATAATAACACTTTTTTTATTAAATTTAGAAAACTCTCTCAAAAGCTAAATCTCTCTTTCTCTTAAATCTTAATCTTAGATTTGGTATCAGAGCTAAGGTTATAGCTCCGATCAGAGCCTTGTGAAAAGACTCGATCAAAGTTGGTGTTAGGAGACTCACGTAACTAAGGATGGGGGACATGCCAAACCCTGCACCACGAACCAAGGACCTTGGATCTCCATCGATCCATTGTCTGATGTTAACATCGAAAAACTTTACGGTTCGGGCGATGCAGATGAAGATTACTTTTCGAGTTAGCGAAATATGGGACACAATAGAACCTGGTTCAGCCGATGAGAAGAAGAACGATGTAGCTATATCACTACTGTTTCAATCCATCCTCGAGGCGTTGATTCTGCAAGTTGGCGAACAAAGCTCGGCGAAGAATTTGTGGGATGCCATAAAGTCTCGACACCACGGAGCAGACCGGGTGAAAGAAGCGAGACTTCAAACCCTCATGGCAGAACTAGAATGCCTGCACATGAGTGAGACCAATTCTGTTGATGATTTTGCAGGCAAGATCTCAGGCCTTGCATCACAATCAGCCTCTTTAGGAGAGAATATTGAAAAGTCGAAGTTGGTGAAGAAATTCTTGTCAGGACTTCCAAGAAACAAGTTCATTCATATTGTAGCTTCCCTTGAACAAGTTCTAGATCTGAATTCAACAGGATTTGGAGATATAGTTGGGAGAATAAAGGCGTATGATGAGCGTGAAGGGGTAGAGACCAAAAGTGAAGATCAAGGAAAACTTATGTTTTCAAATTCTAGTAATAACCGTGGAGGCTACAACGATTTTCAAGGTGGAAACAGAGGAGGTTATAACAGAGAAGGATATAACAGAGGAGGCTATAATAGAGGAGGCAACACTCGAGGTGGATATGGCAGAGGTGATTATGGTCGAGGCGGATACAATAAAGGCGGATATGGTAGAGGAAACTATGGTGACAGTTTTGGTCATCGAGAGACAAATCTGAATAAAACTCATGAAGTTGATGCACTTTACGTTCATGAGGTGGTGTTCTTGAATGATGATAAGGTGTTTCCCAAGAATTATGATACAAACAATGAAAGTGTATGATATCTTGACAACGGTGCTAGTAACCACATGACGGGAAACAAATAATTCTTCTCCAGCTTAGATATGAACATCACAGGGAAGGTTAAGTTTGGTGATGGTTCGTTTGTCAACATAATTAGAAAGGGATCGATTGTTTTTGTGGGAAAAACGGGTGAGAGGCGATCACTCAAGGAGATTTACTATATTCCCGACCTGAAGCACAACATTATCAATCTAGGAAAAGCGACTGAATTTGGATGTGAAGTGAACATGAAGGGAGACATGTTAACTTTAAGTGATCATGTTGGACGGTTGTTAGTATGAGTCAAGAGATCATCAAACTGTCTCTACAAGACGCCAATGGAAGTTGAGTATCCTAAGTGTCATTATATCCAAGACAACGACACTACTCTAACATGGCATGTACGACTGGGACATGTAAGTGTTGGAGTAATGAAAAACATGGTAAGACAAGGTATGGTTGTGGGAATGTCACAATCAATCCATGAGAAGAATGTGTGCACTGCGTGTTTAGTCGGAAAACAGACCAAAGCTGTGTTTCCAACTGCAACATCTTTTCGAGCAGCTCAAGCTTTGGAGCTGATTCATGGTGACTTGTATTGACTAATTTCTCCACCAACACCAGCTAACAACCGGTATGTCTTTGTCCTTGTTGATGTTTTTTCCAGATACATGTAGACAATGCTATTGAAGGAGAAAAGCGAGGCTTTCGATCGGTTTAAAAAGTTTAAAGGAGGAATTGAGAAGCAGACCGAACTGTCTATCAAAACCTTTCGCACCGATAGGGTAGGAGAGTTTACCTCGCTTGAGTTTCATCGGTTTTGTGAAGGAAGTGGAGTCACTAGACATTTAACTGCACCATATACACCTCAACAAAATGGTGTAGTTGAAAGAAGAAACTGCACATTAATGGAGATGACAAGAAGCTTGCTTAAGGCTATGAAACTGCCGAATGAACTATGGGAAGAGGTCGTACGTCATTCAACATATCTTATTAATCGAGTTCCTACCAAAGCTTTGGCAGGTTGGACTCCATATGAAAGTTTTACGACCAAAAAGCCTAACATCGAGCATCTACCAGTGTTTGGCTGTGTTGCTTATGCTAAGATCATTGGACCACATCTTAAGAACTTTGATTAATCTAGGGACAAAACCGAGTTCGAAAGCTTATAGGCTATATGACCTAGAGACGTTGTGTTTAATGAGACTTGACTTGGGTTTAGAAAGCCCAACAATTGGAAATTTGGGTTTATTTTGGACTTCTAACTAAAAGTCAATTGACAATTAGTAGATTGACCCTAACCCTTTATATATTAATGATAGTCTCTTTAAACATAAGATGTGGGACTTGGTTTGTATCCCAACAATCTCCCCTTCAAACCAATGACCACATATGAGATTTTAACACGCCTCTACGAGATGATAACTCCATCTCGAACCGATCCCACTTGGACCGATAATAAACCCCTTCTTGGGCCCCCATCACTCGGGTTAACAAGAGGCATGTCCGTATCCACTTTTCTAGGTCCACCAAAATTTTAACTTTGGACTCTGATACCATGTTAAATTTGGGTTTATCTTGGGGTTCTCACTAAAAATCAATTGGCAATTAGTAAATTAACCATAACCCTTTATATATTAATAATAGTCTCTTTAAACATTAGATGTGAGACTTGGTTTGTATCCCAACATTATAAACGATATGTAAGAGATTTAAAGTTTGATTTTAGTAACCTAAGTGATCATGATGACCGTGTAGTTCCGCCATGTTGCTTTGTCATTTTGCAAGTGTTCCGTTTGACCACTATAAACACTTTAAATGGCATTCAAAATTGTATAAAGACAACTTCTATACAATAGAGCTATTTTGTGCAAGTGGCAAAAAACGTTTCAATCATGAGCTGCCCATTAAATCTGCGCTCATAACCGACGGATCATTTACAGCCTCTCACACACCACCGCCATTTAACAATATTTTTTTTTTTTTTGAAAAGCCATTTAAGAAAGAGAAATACTTTAAAATAGTATTAAAATAATTTTTATGTACAATTATAACATATTAGAAATATTTAAAATTAATTTTTAGAATTTTGGTTTTAGATTTGAATTCTTAATTTCACATTTACGCTATAGTTGTGAGGGGTAGAGTTTAGTATTTTTAATTTAGGATTTAATTTTAAAAGATCAATTAGTACTATTTTTGAAATTTTAGAAATGTTATACCAAATTTGAAAAAAAAAACTTATTTTTGTGTGATTTTTGAGAATCTCCCTTTAAAAAATGATTATGAGAATTAGATTTTAGTCGTTTTTGCATAATTTACATACCCAAAAATGGAGTGTAGTTTTACACTTTTTTTTATAATTCTTTTTAAACCTTTTTTAGTATATTTTACCTTCAAATGATTATTAAAAAAACATTCGTCACAAAAACCTTATGTACTACTAATTCCACTGAAACCAACCATGGGGAAAAAAAATGAGAATAGTAACACGTAACAATCAACTTGAGATGAAGGTCTTATTACTTCATTGCCTCACTTATTCAACCCCCATTGACTCTTATCTAAGGTTGTTTTTATATTCTTACATAGTATTTATTTTCATTTATTGTCACGTTTTAGACCGCTCTCAAAGATATGCAGCTATTAAAGAATTTCTCTAATAATGTATTTTGCTTTCAGACTACAAAGTCTTCAAGTGGACTAAAAATAGAAACGGAAAAAGCTTTCACACTTTGGATTCTTTAATCATTTTGGTTCTGTTTCTTTTTCTAATTCTTTCGAGTCTTATTTTATCCTCCCATATTTGCTGTCAAACCTTTTAAAAAAGTGTCTATATCATTTTTTACTCGCTCATCTCCATGGTTTAAGAATCATCTTTTGAATCTCGTTATATAATCATCAAACTCGTTGACTCTACAAAATCCTCATGTGCTAAGTTCCAAGTAAGTATCTCTGTAGCTTTTTTTACTCCAACAAAAAAGAAAGACAAAAAACCTCCTGTGTATCTCTCTGTGTTTGATCAAGTTCTTGAATCTTGAAACAGGGTTATGTTCTTTTGAGCTCTCTGTTACTATATTTTGAAAAATGGGGGAGACATATGAGAACCAACCTCCTGAGAAGCTTCAGGTAAGTTCTTACAAACCCCAAAACTCAGATCCAAAAACTTTCATCATGTTTCAGAATTTAAAACCAAAAAATTCTTGTTTATGTCTNAAAAAAAAAAAAAAAAAAAAAAAAAAAAAAACAGGGGAAGTATAAAGCAATGGTTGTTTGCTGTATTCTTGGAATTGGATCCCTCGTTTCTTGGAACAGTATGCTAACTATAGCAGATTACTATTACCAAGTCTTCCCGGTTAGGTTTCGGTTCAGTCGATTGCAAGATTTCAAATCTGTTTGTTTTGTTTTGTTTTGCTCACCAAAAATATATTACATAGAAAACTTATAACATCTTTCTTGTAGGATTATCATCCTTCAAGAGTACTCACACTTGTTTACCAACCATTTGCGCTTGGAACAATCGTGATTCTCACATACCACGAATCAAAAATGAATACTCGAAAACGTAACCTGATCGGTTACACTCTATTCACAATATCCACATTCTTGCTCATAGTCGTAAGTTTTTATTAAAGTCTTTTAAAGTAACGTTAATCTTTTTTATGGAATTCGACTTTTATTATGGACTCTAAGAATCTTAAAGAAAAAAAAAAAAACAGTTGGATTTGGCAACAAAAGGACGTGGTGGAGTCGGACCATATATCGGTTTATGCGCAGTCGTTGCTTCTTTTGGCCTCGCGGATGCTACCGTTCAAGGAGGAATGATCGGTGATTTATCATTGATGTGCCCTGAATTAGTTCAGGTTTATACATTTTAGCAGATTCAATAATCTCGGTTTAGATTAACCGGAATTTATAAGATATACTCATACTTCTTGCTTTCTTTGTAGTCATTCATGGTAGGTTTGGCTGTAGCTGGTGCACTAACATCAGCGCTAAGGCTAACGACTAAAGCAGCTTTTGAGAAATCAAACAACGGTCTACGAAAAGGAGCAAGTGAGTTTAAATATTTGAAGATAACCAATAGAAACTCCAAATACCAAAGTGTTTATAAGTTTTTTTTTCTTTTTTTCTTATATTTCTTTCTGCAGTGATATTCTTAGCAATCTCAACATTCATAGAGTTACTTTGCGTGTTGTTATACGCCTATGTGTTCCCGAAACTCCCCATTGTTAAGTATTACCGGAGAAAAGCCGCTTCTGAAGGTTCCAAAACTGTCTCAGCTGATCTTGCTGCTGCTGGTATCCAAAATACATCAGATTTGGTAACTTCACAGAATCTACCTTTCTTAATTCTTTTGCTTTTTAAAAAAAATATCCTTCACTCCTAAACAGTCTTTAGCTTCTTGATTCTATGCAGACTGATGATGATGATTCCAAGAATCAAAGACTAACCAACAAAGAGTTGTTGCTTCAAAACATAGATTATGCAGTGAATCTGTTCCTCATCTACGTATGTACATTATCCATATTTCCCGGGTTCTTATATGAGAACACTGGAAAACATGGGCTAGGTGATTGGTACGCGCTTGTCCTTGTAGCAATGTACAATTGTTGGGATCTGGTTGGGAGGTACACGCCGCTGTTGAAATGGCTCAAGATTGAGAATAGAAAACTGATCACAATAGCGGTTCTATCGCGTTATTTCCTCATTCCGGCGTTCTACTTCACTGCAAAATATGGTGATCAAGGATGGATGATTATGCTCATTTCTATTTTGGGATTGACTAATGGACATCTCACTGTTTGCATTCTCACCATAGCTCCTAAAGGCTACAAGGTAATCTATAATAAGTAGAGAATACAATCTTGGCGTTTAAGGCAAGTAATCTCACATTTGTTCTAAATTTTCATTTGGGTTTTGATTTTTTTGTGAAGGGTCCGGAGCAGAATGCGTTAGGAAACTTGTTGGTGATCTTTCTGTTAGGAGGGATATTTGCAGGAGTGGCTTTGGATTGGTTATGGCTTATTGGTAAGAAGGATGCCTTTTGAGTTCTAATCACTCCAAAACCATTGTTTCACTTTTACTTAATCTGCTTTGTCTTTATTATTATTTGCATTGTAACCTTTTAAGTTTTCTTATCCTCAAAAACAGAGGATATGTAATTACATTTGCTATAGACCATAAAGCGTTTAAGAATGATTGTTTCCTATTACTGATATTTTGCAACATCTACCATAACGCTGGAATTAATGAATAACAATACATATCAAAAGACATATATTCTTAATTAAGGATTTACTTTTAAACTGGAATATAAACTATAATCATATAAGCTTGTAATAATAGTTTTTCTAGATTATATAACTAAGTAGAAGATGTATAAAAGGTTTAATTCATGAAAGAGATTATCATAATACATACCTTTTTGTAAGTGTTCCTGAAAATAGAAAAACATAATTGAGCGCAACGCTGGTGTAAATTGCGTTAATCCATTCAATTCAACACTAGAAAGAAAAGCAAAAAACGAAATTACATCAACGCTGCACTCAATGATGTTCATTCAAACCCAGGAGAAATATATCTTCTTGCATGCCTTTCCGATCACATTGGACATGAACAGAAACATATTTTTTATAAGACAATACAGTGCTTTTGTGTTGGTTTAAGAGCAGACTGAGCAGTAAAATGCTTGTTTGTACTACTGTGTACTATTTACAAACCGTACTAGAATAGTATTATTTTGAGGTTCCAGATGTATTTTTGTATATAAAATTGTAATGAACGAAACTTATATAAGTATGTCTTTAGTTTTCATGTTATACTAATACTAATTATATTTAAAACAACAATGGTACATGATTCTTAGCCAAAAATTAGAATAATCCAAGTTTTAGTAATGTACTAATGATCGGTGTTCGTGTGTCCTACACCGAAACACCAACTTGTGTACTACACGAGATCATCTCTACTTCCACGACGTCGTACCTTAATTTGTTTAGTCCCTCTTTTTTGTGGCTACCAAACCATAAGTAGCTCTAACTACTTAAGTGAATTCGAAGCAAATATTCTCTAGGATCATGAGCACAGTTTTCCATTTGTTTGTACTCCTCAAATCTCGAGTAATTCTCAAGAGATTATACAATTATATACTGTTTCGGTTCCATTTTTTGCTTCCTATAACGGGTAGGTATTTCAATTTCTAACGTTTTATATGTTTCTAATGATTCTGTTCTTACAAATGTCGTTTGCTTTTATAAATCATCAGTGCCATTAATGACCAATAGAGAATATATATATATATATATATATATATATATAGTTTTATGAGATAGTTTAAGAACACAAATAAAGAACAACTCTCTTTATTAATACCAAAGAAAATAACTCAAAACTTTGGTCTCTCTCAAACTCTCAATCTCTCAGATCTCATAAGTTGTGTCACATCCCAACACCTCTTTATATATTACTTTGATAATCCTAATCCTAATAGGAATCTCACATATCTAGATAACTCCTAGACATTTGATCCTTATCTCTTTGTCAACACAAATAGGACTAGGACTAGTTTCCACTTTAAGCTTTCTCCAAGCTTACTCCAACAATCTCCACCTTAAGTTTGAAACTCTGTTTCGACAAGTCTTGAACTCCTAAGAGATTTCTCATTACCTTGAATTTGTTTTTGTCCAATGATTTTGTTAGTATGTCCCCTCTCTGCTCATTTCACGTGACATGTTCAACCTCAATCTGACCATTCTCCACTCGTTCCCTTATGAAGTGATAGCGCATGTGTATATGCTTACTTTTCCTATGGAAAACAGGATTCTTAGTAAGGGCAATTGTTGATTGATTATCAATTCGGATAATAACCTTCTCCTCTGCAGCTCCAGTGATCTCGACCAACAAATCCTGCAACCAAACCGCTTGTTTTGCAGATTCAGTTCCTACCATGAACTCTGCTTCGCAAGAGGATAGAGTCACCACATCCTGCTTCTGCGAACACCATGTGATCGGACTCTCACCAAGATAAAATATGTGTCCTGAAATACTCCTACCATCACCAGGATCAACATTATGGCTGCTATCATTGTACCCTATCAACCTTGGTACCTTCAATCTTCCATAAGACAGTCCAAAATGACTGGTTCCCCTTAAGTACCTTAGACAATGCTTCATTGCTACACCATGTGAATGCCTTGGACTCTGCATATATCTACTCAATATCCCTACACAGTAAGACAAATCTGGTCGAGTATGTAGCAAGTAGTGTAGACACCCTACATTCTTCCTATACAAAGTTGCGTTAATCTCTTCTTCATTCTCAGCCTTTGACAATTTTAACTCTGTCTCCATTGGAATAAGAACCGAATTACATTTGGACATCCCTGCTTCCTCGAGAATCTTGTGAGCATACCGAGCCTGACTTAATGTTATCCCATCTTGGTGTTGACAAACCTGCATTCCAAGATAATATGATAGTTTCCCAAGATTACTCATGTCAACTTTATCAACCATCTCCTCCTTAAATTTGTTAATCACAGTTAAGCTTGTTCATGTGACAAACAAGTCATTGACATAGACTCCTATGAACAAGAGATCTTTACCAGCATCCTTTCGATACACAGAAGGTTCTTTCGAACACTTCACAAATCTTAACTCCTCCAGAATTTGATTCAACTTATTATTCCATGCTCTAGGCGCCTGTCTTAAGCCATACAAGGCTTTGTTAAGCTTGTAAAATTTTCCTTCCTGCTATCTCAAATCCCTCAGGTTGACTAACATAAACAGTTTCCTTGAGTTCTCCATGAAGAAATGTAGTTTTTACATCTAGATGATGAATTTCCCAACCATGTGAGGCTGTAAGATCAATTAGGAGTCTAATAGTCTCAATCCTAGCAACCGGTGCAAAAAACTTCCTCAAAATCAACCCCATACTTTTGCACATATCCTTTTGCCACTAGCCTAGCTTTATATTTGTTGATACTGCCATCTGAATTTCTCTTAAGCTTGAATACCCACTTTAAACCAATTGATTTTGCTCCAATGGGTAAGTCAACAAGATCCCAAGTTCTAAGCTTCTCTATTGATCCTATTTCATCCTCACAAGCTCTTATCCACTCCTTAGACTCCCTAGATTGATAAAAATTTGTAGGCTCATTATTGAGACACAAAATCAAGAACTCACCTTCTTCTTCGGCAAGTAAGACATAATCTTCAAGATGTTGTGGTTTAACTCTCACTCGTTCTGATCTCCGTAACTCCGGCTCTGACAAAACTGCAAGTTGACCTGCAGTCGCAAGTTGGTGTGTCCTTGTGACTGCAGGTTGGTATGTCTCGAGTTTAGCCGCTTGCTCATGTGTATCCGAGATATCACCAGGTTCAGTTTCACTCTGACTCTCGTCATCTTCAAGAGTCTGTTCCTTCTCATTGGCCTCACCATCTTCTTGAAGACCGTGGTTCCCAAAACCATCAAAGTTAACTTTAAAACTTTCATCGCTTATTTCTGCAGAATTTTCACAAGACCAATGTTATCCTTTGGTTTCATCAAACACAACATCACGACTGACAACAATTCTTCTTGGCTGTGGATCTAGCAAACGATACGCCTTAGACCCTGGTTCTGTTCCCAAATGAACTAGAATACGAGTTCTATCATCAAGCTTCTTCAGATGAGGTTTCTCTACCTTTGCGTAGCCAATGCAGCCGAATATCCTAATATGTTGAACTGTTGGCTTTTTATCACGAAAACACTCATATGGAGTCTTCTCCTTTAAAGCTCGAGTGGCTTTTCTGTTGATAAGGTATGTTGAATTTCTAATAGCCTCTCTCCAAAGATAGTTTGGCATATGCATATGTTTCAGGATACTTCTAGCCATTCCCATCAGAGTTCTATTTCTCCTTTCAACAACACCATTTTGTTGTGGTGTATATGGAGTTATCAAGTGCTTTCTTATTCCAGATGCTTCACAAAAAAAGTTAAACTCTTGAGATATAAATTCTCCACCTCTATCTGTTCTGAAATTTTTTATGGTTTCCCCTGCTTCTTTCTCCACTACAGTTTTGAACTTCTGAAACTTCTCAAAAGATTTCCTTTCTGCTTCAGTAGTATAGTCCACATGTATCTAGAGAAGTCATCAATTATCACAAAAACATACCTATTTCCTGCTGCTATACTTGGTGTTATTGGTCCACAAAGGTCACCATGTAAAAGCTCTAACTTCCTTGTAGCTCGAAAAGTAGTTTCTTGGGGAAACTCTTGTCGAGTTTGTTTTCCAAGCAAGCATGAGCTACAAACTTCTTTTTACTGACAGTTTTGGTGCTCCTAGAACCAATTCTTTACCTAGCATCGATCCTAAAGTTGCATAATTCACATGCCCCATCCTCGGATGCCATTTACTAGATTCACTTATCTTCGTAAGATATAGGCAAGCATTATCTCGCAATCCCATCTGTTTATAAAGCCTGTTCCTAGACTTCTCTGTTTTGACAAGGAGATTTCCTTCTTGATATCTTATCATCAAGTAATTACCTCTCAAGCGTATGTCACAACTGGACTTTGTAGCTTGTCCAAGACTAATAATGTTGCTTCTCAAATCTGGAATTAAATAAACATCAGTCACCTCCCTTTGCTTCCCATTCTGATCTATAAAGACAGTTGTTCTTTTGCCCTTTATGTCGACTCGTGAATCATCCCCAAAACGAACCTTCCCACTAATAGACAGATCAAACTTCTCAAAGTATCTTCTATCTCCGGTCATATGGTTGATGGCACCATTATCAAGGTACCAAGTGCTATCCCCATCTTTACTAGTCTCGAACTTACTAAGCACAACTCGTTTCTCATTTAAGTAGACTACTTCATGCATTAGAAGTTCGTCTGTGTCATGCGTGCTTTTGTTGTCTGTTTCTTGTGTCTCTTGCAGCTTAAGTAGTCGATCTGGACAGTTGAATGCAAAGTGTCATGTTTGGTCACACCTAAAACAAACAACTTGTGACACATCTCTTCCTCCAAACGTCCTCTTCCTCGTCCTCTGTTTCCAAATCTACCTCCACGACCTCTTCCTCTGTAACCTCCATAATATCCACTGTATTCTTTGTATTGTTGGTTTTGGTTCGCTTGTTGATTTGTATTTGCATACATAAGCTTGCTCTATTCCTCTAGAGACTCTTCTTCAACACTGATTTGTTCTTCATAAGTTTTAAGACGACCAACAATATCCTCGAAGCTTATAGTGTTTAAATCCAAAACTTGTTCTAAGGAAGCAACTATGTGGATGAATTTTCTGCGAGGATGACTATTAAGAAATTTCTTAACAATTTGTGGTTCTTCGATATTTGTTCCTAATGCAGCTGACTTCGATCCAATTGCTGCAATTTTACCACCAAATTCATCAATTCTCTCAGATTCCTGCATCTTCAATCGATCGAATTCAGCCATTAGGGTTTGCAGTCTTGCTTCTCTAACACGTTCTGCTCCAACGTTTCTAGCCCGGATTGCTTCCCATACTTTATTTGTTGTACTGAGCTCTCCAACTTGCAGAGTTAAACTCACGGGTATCGATTGAAATAGTAAAGCCATAGCTATATTTTTCTGATCCTCGTTGACTTGGTCGGTTTCTGCTTCAATAACATCCCAGATTTTTGTGAACTTTGAGTGCGATCTTCATCTTCATCGCCCATACAATATAGTTGCTTGCATTAAGCATAGGACAAACAATCGAGGAAGAACCTCCTCCTTCTTTGGATGGTGGTGGTGGTAGTGCAAGGGTTTCAGACATGATTCCTTCGATGATCGAGCAAAGCTCTGATACCAAATCTAGTTTTATGATGAGATAGTTTAAGAACACAAATAAAGAACAACTCTCTTTATTAATACCAAAGAAAATAACTCAAAATTTTGGTCTCTCTCAAACTTTCAATCTCTCAAATCTCATAAGTTGTGTCACTTCCCAACACTCCCTTATATATTACTTTGCTAATCCTAATCCTAATAAGAATCCTACATATCTAGATAACTCCTAAACATTTGATCATTATCTCTTTATCAACACAAATAGGACTAAGACTAGTTTCTACTTTAAGCTTTCTTCAGGCTTACTCCAACAATATCTATATATAATAACGTATCTGATTTGAACCCAAAATTATCCTACTTAACATCATACAACATTAACTTTGGATAATTGGATTGACCAAAGTTGTCTTAAACCCAATCTTAGTCAACGTTAACATGGTTTAACGTGCAACTACTGTTGAGTGTTGATTATCGTTGGATCTAAAATTATCTAGTCAACTCAGAGTTAGAGTGTCAATCGTTTGGTGGAATAATTGAAGTTTTGTTAGCTAAATCGCATAATGTTTTTTGAAGACTTTTTTCCTCTACACCAGTATATCCAAAACTAATTAGGAAGTGTGATAGCTCACTATGACGTATTAATTACATACTGTTCGGAACACATTTATAAGTTTATAATCGGCCATGTGACTATAGAAGCTTCCTACCTTATTTATAAATGATCAAACGTTATGTATAAAGTCCACTTTCGGGTTGGCGACATTAAATTGATTCTTGTAATGTTTTGGCCAACAAAAATATTGATTCCTAAATTTTCAGTGTCTTATTTGTCAATATATATGATTGGTTAGTCACTTGGTAAGAAAACTTTTAGACTATTAAGACAAGAAATTCATTAGATAAACTATATATCTATACAATTACTCAACTCATTTGGCCAGCACACAAATAAAGTCATATTAAGCAATGTTAGAATGGTGGAAGAGACTTTTGTCCAATATATTAGATGAAATATGAGTATGCATGCTTAATTGCAATAATGTAGGTTTATCCGTTCTAGTCAGGTAAATACTTAAATCCAGTAACATGTCTAATACTATGGTATATAGTATAATGTAATAAGAAATATGAAATGGTAAAATACAACCGTATATAGACGACAAAATTTTGGTGTTTGAATTAAATTTGGCAAAGTGACATATAAGAAACTCTACCATTGAAAATCTTGGTCATACAAAAACACAACACAAGTGTACATCGAGGACAAAACGTGTTTTTTCGTATGGGAATGGACTAAAAATCGAAAACAACTTTTGGGATCATGTAAAACAAAATTTGCCTTTTTAGTCCAAATGATTCATATGCCACCTCCCAAAAAAATTCATGTCTAGACTTTGTAGGTTTGATTGACAAAGGTAATCACCAGTTACGAAAACATTTTATCAGACAACATATGCATTTAACCTTTTTTTAAAAAACTAACGTTGATACGAAAAGTACGTTTTATGGCTAAAAAGACGTTTAGATCGATTATAAACGACAACGTTCTACAAGTTTCAAAAATCATGATAACTAAAGTGACCACTAAATTTTTTTTAGCATTCAATAAGCAGTGATATTGTCAATAGTCAATACTATGCAAAAAAATGGTTTTAACTAATTCTTACCTCAACTCAAAAACCAAAAGTGTACTTTATATGGAACAAAAGCAATTACTGAAAAACAAGCGAGTCAAAACAAACAGCTCATCCCAAAATGTCGACGTTCAAACTTAAAGCAGGATCCATCCGTTCGTTCGTGTTTACACATGCTTTGTCCCACGCGTCCCCACTCTCAGATGGCTCTCCCTACACCACGTGTAAAAAGTGATAAGTAAACAACAAACCGTGAATCCAATTAAAAAAAAACGAGCCTTTTAATATCATTTAACGTTTCTAATTATTACCTTTTTCCCAAATTATTGCTTTACGCGTAGCTTGTTTGACACGTGCGCCTGGTCATTAGCATACTCCCGTGATCGATTCGACCCCGACGGGGTTTTAAACACGTCGTACGCTAATAAGTGTACTTCTCATGTTCACGCGCCGGCCAGTCTTGCTGATAATAAATTAGTAAGAGCTTTTTTTTTTTGTTCGTCTATGTATGCTCATATTAGTAAGTTCTTCGTGAATCTTTTTTTTTTTTTGTTCTTTTTTACTCTCTATTAACAATGACTTTGAACAAATTTTTAAGATATACTATTTTAGATTGACTTTAAGGGCCCATCATCCATTTCAAAGCTACATAGTTAATTTGGCTCATAAAGTCAATGATCATTTTCACTATCAGTTTTAGTGTCTATCTTCCTTTCTATTTCGGTAACATATAATTTATACATCTTCTAATCATATTTAAAATATGATCGTTGATACGATCACCATGCATTTATGTAAGAAGAAAAGCCGACCACATATATTAAACAAAAGAGTAGATATATACCAATAATAGAAACTCTTATCATTAATTAAAACAATGCATGAGAGCTTTGTATATTGTTTTACTGGTGGGATGTTGCTTTCCCTTTGACGAATATACTTTAGTAATAAATGTTTTAAAAACAATGGTATCTTGGATATGTAACAAGATCTAAATAACAAAATACAATATTTTTGTTTTTTACATAACACCATCCCAATGGTTTTTTGTTTCTTGGAATTGTAGAAAACCATTAACATCAAACGAGTAATCAGGAACGTCAGAACTACTTGTAATAGTGTTACTGTAGTAACTCTCTTTTTCATCCTCGGTGCTGCAAGTGCTACTGTTGATGTAAGTTGTGGAGCTTGAGTTTAATGGAGTTGGGCTCGAAGAAGGTGTGGTCAAGACCGAAGCAAAGTCGGAGTAAAAAGGTTCTAAAACAGAGTTAGATTTAGAGTAACCATCGTCGTAGTTTGATGGGAACGAAGGCATTGAATCTTGAACCGTCGTCTTCATTGGCATGAGATCTTGGAACTCCGTGAACTGATCCATGCTAGGGAAACAATACTGTAATTCTTGATTACCAATCATGTTGTAACCGGTTTGGTATTGGTTTACTTCGGTTTGGTTAACCGTGTGGTTCTCGCGTGTGTTGTTGTTTTGGTTTGAAAAGAGAGAGGTTGCGAGTTTGAGTATCTCGGGGTTAACCAATGGTTGATGACGACCATCTCCCATCATCATGAGCCTCGACATGTTCATAGGTTGATGATTATGATGCGAAGAGTTGAAGAGAGATGAGTTGAGAATGGAGGAGATATCAAGAAGATCAAGACGTGGACTGTGTGTTACTGGATCGATACCCATCTTCAGAAGTCTTTTCCTGATGTGAGTGTTCCAATAGTTTTTAATCTCGTTGTCTGTTCTTCCGGGCAAACGAGTCGCAATGGCAGACCACCTACACAAAAACAAACTAAGTCAGATTCATTTTAGACTTAACATGTACTATTTTAAAATTTTATTTAATATATAGTTCTTAATTTTTTTGATATTTTCATAACCAATAGATCAAACTCACTTGTTTCCCATGATGCTGTGAAGTTGAATAATGGTTTCTTCTTCTTCAAAAGAGAATCTTCCTCGCTTAATATCTGGTCGGAGATAGTTGGTCCACCGGAGCCGACAACTCTTACCACATCTTTGTAACCCTGAATAATCAAGATTCAAGAGCAAGAAAAGCAAAACTTTAGAAAACAACGTCCAATGGATAATAAATATGATAATGAAAATGTATATATACACGAACCAGCATTCTTGGGAAGAGTTCTCCAATTTCCATAACCGTGTATATTAATATAATCAGTGAGCTTTTTATCTTCCTCAGGAGTCCATGGTCCTTTCTTGAGCCCATTCAACTTCTCGCAACATGGTGATCTTCCCATCTTTTTGATTAATTGTTACTCGATATGAAGTCAAAACCTTTTTAAAAAAAAAACAATGATTGAGTGATATTGAAGAAACAGAGACTAGATAGATAGAGAGAAGAGAAAGAGAGAGACGTAGGGTCCTTAAAGAAGAGTACGAAGTATATATAGGGAAGAGATAAAGACTCTTATCAAAAAAAGGTGAAGTCAAATTGATTCGGTGCCGTCCTCTGTTTATCGATTGGGCTACGTGTCCTTTACACATCCCAAAATATATTTTTTTGTTTTGTTGTCAAAAAATTTGTTTGGATGTATACATACATACTATATTATTAATTAGATAATGGATTATTTCTACAACTTACTGTGAATTATGAGATGGCCATTAAATATTACAAGTAT
Organism: Camelina sativa; assembly: GCF_000633955.1. Classification (NCBI taxonomy): domain Eukaryota; kingdom Viridiplantae; phylum Streptophyta; class Magnoliopsida; order Brassicales; family Brassicaceae; genus Camelina; species Camelina sativa. Next base: position 21,357,754 of record NC_025697.1, on the reverse strand, counting down.
TATGTGATTTATGTTTGTATGTTTTTTTTCATATATCAGTGTGCATGTGAATCTAATGTGACACACTGAGTACAAAACTTGTAATTTGGGTAACCAAAATTATGTGCTTAAGTAAGATACGTAGATAGTGAATAAATCTTTGTTCAAAAAAAGATAGTATATATAAAAATCATTCATACATTCTTGTTGATTTTAATAATAAATGTTGTCAATCCAACTAATACCCTAAATTCGAGTGATATGTTTCAAATTAACTATTTATAATTGATTAGGTCTTTCATAATTTTTAAAATGAAATTTGATAAGTTGTGTTTCAACGTTAATAAAAACGGTAGACAAATGTACGAACGATACGAAACACGTGATTTTGGGGAGATTTGTAGTTTAATACTGTGTATAAATTAATGTAATTAACTTGTGCGATGATACTTAAACTAATCAAATGATATATAAGATAATTAACAATGCAATCACAATCTAAAAAGGGACATGGACGTCGTCGAGGAGTGTCGCTCTCCGTAGCTTTGGGCTGTTTTCACATTAGCTGTCGCCAAAGTTATGATGCCACGTATTTTCACTCCCTCTCTCTTCACAATTTCAACCCATCTCGATCCTTTCTTTTCCTTTGGACTTTTTCTTCTTTTTTCCTAGGGGAAAAAAAAAACAAAACAATGGATAGGATTATTAGGATGGATTATGAATATATATACTTCAATACTTGTTTGTAAATTTGATGTAGAAATGGAACTTTAAAATTTATCATTAAATATGAAAATCGTAATAGCTTACATTGTTGTTTTAAGAATGAATGCTTAACGTAGAAACTCACGATCATAATCGAATTACGATTGGACTAAATATTAATGTTCTTTTTAATTATTAAGTAACCTATTGTATAATGTTTTCCTTTTTATAAAAATTAGTAAGAAATATAATTACAATAAATTTTTTTTTGATAAAAGTGATATTAGTTAGCCACCAATTAATAAATGTGTGAGTTTGATGTATTCAATGTATTAAATACATACAGAATATTTAGCTGTTCATCTCTGTCTCTCTCTATCCCATCAAATTTTCTCCAGAAAAAAAGTGAAGACCAATCTTTTGGACTTATTAGCTTTTTTCTACGTAAGATTTTGAATACATTATTATGAAATATGCGTGATGCATGCTTCCAAATTTCAATTGACATTTTAGATTTTGAGTTATAAATCTTCTTATTAATCAGCTGGCTAGCTAGTCATTTGAAGTGACAAAAAAATTGATTTGTACATTTTGCATGGAGTACGAACATGCACGAATTATCATGAGACTCGTCTTCTCTTTCGATTATTCGCACTTTACAACTACGAAATTAGATTTGTAAAGGACTCTATATTTCTCCTAATGATTTGCATTTATGATGAAGAGTAGCTAAAACTCTAGAACAAACTAATTAAAGTTAATGAATTACAATAAGGATTTAAAGTTTGGAGTCTTTATTATTGGCGGACATGGCCCTGTGCATAATTTCAGGCAAAGAAAAATCCACTCGAATATATTCCAACAAACAAAAGCATCCAAGTAACGAAAATACACAGGGACAAATAGTTAATCTGTCGACAAATCTTCTAATTAATAATCAGGACGGTGGATACATAATTGTGATTAATAATTAGCAAGGAATGAAATAATGATCGAAATCACTCTCGTATTTATGTTATTATACTAAAACTTAATTTATATAAGTACATTATACATGAATGTCTCGTTCCTTGCAACTCAAGAATATGTCGATCGAGTTTAACGACAAATGAGAACTTCACAAAATGCGACATTGTGTGTGAATGAACAAATATATTAATTTATAAGAAAAAGGAGAATAAAATTATATTATACTTAAACAAATGAAAAAGAATAAAAGGAATAATTAACAAATTAGATTAGAAGATAGCTAGTGATGCCTATATTAGGGTAGTAACCTGTCACACAACTAGAGGCTTTGCTTGCGCATGAATTTGCCACAAAGAGTAGCCTACGTGTTACTACATATATAGTTGACCATATCTTATTTGTTGATACTGTTTTGAGGCGGCTTTTTATAAATTAAATATATATACATTACAATCACAAACATATCTGTCGATCACAAACTCACTGTTGATAAATCACTTGGAGCTCGATTGGCTTAAACGTGTGCAATTACAAAAACTTTGCGAAAACAGATGGTTTGCGCACATTTAGTTCGAATTGTAAAAAATAAACATACGTGACTTCGTGTATTTGACATCAAATATGTAGTAAGTTTTCACTCTCTATATCAACTATACATTGATCTTTTCTCAAACGATTCACTATACTTAATATTTATAACGAAGTTATAACTCGTATGATCAGTATTTGTTGTAATGAAGCCAGATGGGAAAAGAAAATAGAGTTAGGCAGTAATAGTATGTAGCCACATATTAAGTATAGTATAGATATGCCGTATGCGATATACTGACCTAATTTTTCTTAATATAAGATAATATATATGATTGATTAGTATATATGAATCGAGTCACGTAGAGATTATCGTCGCGTTCCAGATTTGTATTACGTCAGAAAAGAGCCCATTGAATCCTAAATAGTTGAAAGATGAAGACAACGACCAAGAGTCCACAAACACATACATACTACGTCTATAATAAACATAACATTTATTTATGTATAGAAAACTATAATATATATGCGACACGATATCGGAATAGTTGTGGAGTTGATGTGCCAGATCAATTACATCCACGTTATTGTTAATATTATTAATTAGTAAAAGTATTTAGTTAGTATCTATTATAATATACATTTGAATTATATAAAACGTAGTGGTTTCTATTCTTGGAGGTTCGTTACGTCCCATTATAGAGGTGATGCTCATGCTACAATGATATCGCTTATTCTAGAGGTTCCATTTCCTTGTCCCTTGAGTTCAGCCACTTGAGGTTAGAATATGCTCGACTAAAAGGTAATTTATGCATTAATGACGATGGATGCATTCGCCATAGTTTTATCAATATAACGATAAAGAATTTAGCGGAGAGACATGTGAACATGAACATACTAAGAACATGTTTTCGTTATGATATGGGAATCTATACTGTTTCATCCCTGTTGGGAATCTATAAGAACATGTTCTTTCTACGATTATAAATGTACATTCTAGTAGTTTTCTTATATATAATCCACTGTATCCCTATAAATAGTTTGTAACTTGGTCATTATTATTCAAGAAATGAATATCTCTCCTTCTCCTCTATTCTAACCTAGCTGCTCTCTCTTTCTCTCTTTAATTCTCTCTTGATCATTCTATCCCATTCTCTATTCTTCTCATACTCTTTTGTAATTCTTACATGGTATCAGAACATTAACGCTCATATTCTACAAAATCTCAGTTTGTTTTTATTCCGCAACCAGATTCAGATCTAAGATTTCATCATAGATCTCAGCAAAACCCTAATCATCCCTGTTACACTCAAAGGTGGGAACTACTTACTATGGGCAAGAACCACAAAGACAGCACTGTGCGGTCGCGGGCTCTGGAAGCACATTGAGAGCAATGAAGCTGTGAAGGAGACGACGAGCAAACAAGAAGGAAAGGAGATCGTTGTGTGTGACAACAACAAGTGGTTCCAAGAGAACCAAAGTGTTTTAGCCTTCATCCAAAATTCCTTGGATGCTCCGATTCTTGAGTCTTACTCATATTGTGAGACAGCTAAGGATCTTTGGGATACCCTACAGAATGTGTTTGGTAATGTCTCCAATCTGAGTCGTGTGTTTGAGGTAAAGAAACCAATTAACAATCTCAACCAAGAAGACATGGAGTTTACAAAACACTTTGGGAAGTTCAGATCTCTTTGGGCAGAGTTGGAAATGTTAAGGCCTAACTCGGTGGATCCAGTGGTTCTAAATGAACGTCGTGAACAAGACAAGGTGTTTGGCTTGCTCTTGACGTTGAATCCGTCATACAATGATCTCATCAAACATATTCTTTGTTCGGACAAGCTTCCAAGTCTTGATTATGTGTGCAATCAAATTCAAAAGGAGCATGGTTCCATTGGTTTGTTTGGAGCAAAAGGTGATCTTATCACAGCCAACAAAGGAGAGGTAGCTGTTGCAAACAAGGGCTACTATAGAAATGATGGAAATAACCGGCTCATATGTGATCATTGCAAGAAGCCTAGACATCTTAAGGAGAAATGTTGGACTCTTCATCCACATCTTCGCCCCAGAGGAACTAATCCAAGAGCGAATCAAGCGAGTGGATATGGTGAAACACAAGCTCTGATGGTTCCTCAAATCACTGAAGGAAATGGATCAGCGTTAGCAGCCTCCTCGGAGTTGGTGAGAAAATCTGACCTCGATGCACTCATCAAGGCTCTAAAAGAGTCTTCTGGTAACGCCTATCTTACTCTCAAAGCTATGAAACCTCTTATTGTTGATTTTGGAGCTTCTCACCATATGATTAGTGATTCTAAGCTAATTAGAGATATAAACCCGGCTTTAGGAAATGTGATCATAGCCAATGGAGATAAAGTACCTATTGAAGGAATAGGAAACTTAAACTTGTTTGAGAAAAAATCTAAAGCTTTTTATATGCCTAGCTTCACCTCTAATTTGTTATCAGTTAAAAGGGCGACTAGTGATCTTAATTGTTATGCAATATTTGGCCCTAATGATGTTTATTTTCAGGATATAAAAAACTAGTAGAGTGTTTGGCAAAGGAACCACTAAAGATGATCTTTATGTGCTTGAGGATTCAAACCTATCTACTTCCCTTTCGTCATGTTTTAAATCAATAATTGTTAAGGCTAATAGTTCAGTGTTGCATGCTAGACTTGGTAATCCCCATTTTCGTGCTTTCGAACTTTTGTTGCCTAGTATTTCGTTTAAGAATAATGATTGTGAAGCTTGCATCCTTGGTAAACATTGTAAAACTGTTTTTCCTAAGTCCTCAACCATATATGAGCATTATTTTGACTTAATTCATTATGATGTTTGGACTTCACCTTGCTTATCTCGTGAAAATCAAAAATATTTTGTTACTTTTATTGATGAAAAATCAAAATATACTTGGCTAACCTTGCTTCCTTCTAAGGATAGAGTTCTTGATGCTTTTACAAACTTTCAAAACTATGTGACTAACCATTATAATGCCAAGATTAAAATTTTGAGATCAGATAATGGTGGGGAGTATACAAGTCATGCATTCAAACAACATTTGTTTAAACATGGGATTGTTCACCAAACAAGTTGTCCTTATACACCCCAACAAAATGGCGTAGCTGAAAGGAAGAATAGACATCTTATGGAGGTTGCTCGATCTATGATGTTCCACACAAATGTACCAAAGAAGTTCTGGGGAGATGTTGTTGTAACAGCAGGCTACTTGATCAATCGAACTCCAACAAAAATACTAAGTGATATCTCTCCATTTGAAGTACTTAACAAGATTAAACCGTCTATCAATCACTTACGTATATTTGGATGTGTGTGTTATGTCTTAAAACCAAGTGAGCAGCGTGACAAGCTTGACGCTAAGAGTGTCAAGAGCATGTTTATTGGCTACTCAACTACTCAAAATGATATAAGTGTTATGAACCTGAAGCTAGGAGGGTTCTGGTCTCTAGGGATGTCAAGTTCTTAGAACCTAAGGGATTCTATGATACAAGTAATTGGGAGGACTTGAAAGATCTTCCCTACTCTTCATCAGATAGAGCAGACAATCTCCGCATTCTTCTTGATAGGCTTGGAGTTGCGAATAATCAACATCAACCTTGTTCTTCTCTGGGATGAAACTGATAGTCATCATAGTCAAGAAGCAGATGATTATGATAAATTTGAAGATGAACTGAACAATCTAGGTGAAGAATGTGTATCCGAGGAGGATGATCTTGCTTCCGCGGGAGAAGAACCTAAATTAGAGGAAGAAGATCATGTGGAAGAACATCCGACTCAGGTTGAGGCTACAGAGGTTGAGGCTACAGAGGTTGAGGCTACATAGGATGAGGCTATTGAAGTTATTCCCTTCCGACGAAGTGAAAGACTCAAGTCTGCTCCTAAGAACTGGAAAAATCCTCGCATCTTCTACAATAGTCAGGAGGTTGCTCACCCTATACAAGCTGTATGCACTTTGGCACATTTTCCTGTTGAGCATCAAGTGTTTCTCACTCAAATTGATCAGCATTGGATTCCACAAAGTTATGAGGAAGCTAAAGAACATAAAGTTTGGCGTGATGCGGTCGGAGATGAGACTAATGCAATGGTGAAAAATCACACATGGGACGAAGCTGATCTACCAAAAGGGAAGAAAGCTGTGACATCTCGATGGATATTCACTATAAAGTATAAGAGTAATGGGGAGATAGAACGATATAAAGCCAGACTTGTAGCAAGAGGGTTCACTCAAACTTATGGAGAAGACTATTGTGATACATTCGCTCCAGTGGCCAAACTTCACACGATAAGAGTAGTGCTCTCATTAGCTACTAATTTATCTTGGGAATTGTGGCAGATGGATGTGAAGAACGCATTCTTACAAGGAGAACTAGAAGATGAAGTTTATATGAGACCACCACCAGGACTTGAAGACACTATTGGTCCCGGAAAGGTGTTTAAATTAAAGAAAGCAATATATGGGTTGAAACAATCACCAAGAGCTTGGTATCATAAACTCAGTTCAACACTGATGGAAAAAGGATTTAGAAGATCAGAAGCTGATCACACTCTTTTCACTTACCCAAGCGAAAAAGGTATTATAGGCATTCTTATATATGTTGATGATATTATCATCTCCGGGAATGACAAGGTAGGTATTCAAGATACCAAACTCTATCTTAAATCAGTTTTTGATATCAAATATCTTGGAGAACTAAAGTACTTTCTTTGGATAGAAGTTTGCCGTTCTGAAGAAGGACTCTTCTTGTCGTAAAGAAAGTACACGATCTTTTGAATGAGGCAAGTAAACTTGGATCAAAATCAGTTGAAACTCCACTTAAAGAAGACTACAAGTCTGGTCGTAAGGGGGAGCTGAATGATGCTCCTTTCGAAGATGTAAAACAGTATCGACGGTTGGTAGGTAAGCTTATTTATCTCACCATAACACGACCTGATATATGCTTTGCTGTGAACCAGGTGAGTCAACATATGCAGAAGCCAACATTACATCATTGGAAAATGGTGAGCCGAATACTCAAGTATCTCAAAGGATCACCAGGACAAGGCATATGGATGGGATGTAATGGAAATGCAGAGCTGGTAGGATACTGTGATGCAGATTATGCTGGGGATCATGAAGATAGACGCTCAACATCTGGTTATTGCACGTTTGTTGGAGGAAATCTTGTCACTTGGAAGAGTAAGAAACAAAAGGTGGTATCTCTCTCAAGTGCAGAGTCTGAATACATGGCAATGAGGAAGCTCACAACCGAACTCATGTGGCTCAAAGCTCTCTTGAAGGATCTAGGCATCGAGACTCCAAAGCCGATCACAATGCACTGTGACAATGAAGTCGCTATTCACATTGCATCAAACTCAGTATTTCATGAAAGGACGAAACACATAGAAGTGGACTGCCACAAAGTTAGAGAACAAGTTCAGTTAGGAGTTATCTTGCCATGTCACACCAAGAGTTCTGAACAACTGGCGGACATTTTCACCAAAGCAGCGAGTCCCAAGGTTTGCGAGTATATACACTCCAAACTTGGACTTATGGACCTAACCAGGCCACCGATGAAGACCCTAAGCTATTGATTCCATACTCTTTTTCCCTTAGTATGTTTTTGTCCCAAATGGGTTTTACATACTAAGGTTTTTAATGAGGTGGGTGTTCATAGTTTTAAGCCTAACTTCTGTTCCAAATGGTTAAGCTTGAGGGGGAGTGTGAACATGAACACACTAAGAACATGTTCTCCTTATAATAGAAGAACGTGTTCTTCTTAGGATATAAGAACCCGTTCTTCCTACGATTATAAATGTACATTCTAGTAGTTTCCTTATATAGAATCCACTGTATCCTTATAAATAGTTTGTAACTAGGTCATTATTATTCAAGTAATGAGAATCTCTCCTTCTCCTCTATTTTAACCTAGCCGCTCTCTCTTTCATTTTCTCTTGATCATTCTATCTCATTCTCTATTCTTCTCATACTCTTTTGTAATTCTTACAAGACAAAGACATTCCTTCGTCGAGATATATATTACTAATAAAGTTGAAGATCTGAATTGTGAAATTTTGATTTTTCTTTTTCTTTTCCTCCTAAACTAGACAAGGGATATAGCAGATTCTAAATGTAAATATGAGAACACAACAAGAATCCTTCAACTATATTCTAATCGGACAAGAACTTGCTGATTTTGATTTTTGTTTTTCAGTGCTATTGGGAGAGAAAGAGAGATAAGAGAAGAGGCGTTTCAAAATGAAACCAAACTTTTGGATAAACGAAAACCAACTAGATAGGTATACAGTACTTTCAATAATACAAAATATAAACATACATACTCCGAAGTAGAACAAGAATGGAGATCATCTCAAGAATCTGATTATGAATCATATGAATCAAAGAGCTGGTGAAGCAGAAGATGTCATCTCAAGAAGCTGATTATGTAAACGCCCGTTGCTAACTAGAACACCACCCGCGGGGAAAATGACCCTTCTTTCAGATTGATCTTCCTCCAAATTGATTTCATCTCCTTCCCAATCTGTTACCTGAGAGGAGATAGAGACACAGATATCTCAACAAACTTTAAAAAGAGACCATGATCATTAGACTGAAACAAAGTTGCTTCTTCTTTAGGGCTTTGTTAGATTCCTAAGCAAGCTTTTTTTGTTATTTGTCGATTTTTAAGACCTCTTATTGATGAAATAATGATATGGTAACAAGAATGGCTTTGAGACACAGTGTATAAAGATTTCACCAACCTTTCCTCCGGCTTCATGAACACATATCATCCCAACAGCATGATCCCAAGACTACATGTTTTCAAGACAATCTCTTAAGAGAAAGAGAGATACATAATACTCGATACAATAACATAAGAAAAAGATTTTGCTGCGCGTAGATCCAGATCAAACAATCGAATACCTTTATTGTTCCCTGAGTTTTGGTTCGGAGAAGGAAAACCGATGCTCTGCCTGAAGCTACCACCATATACTTGCACAAACTGTACACACAGATATGGAAAGTGAACTGTGTGGGAAATGTTATAATTTGCATACAAGCAAGATTATAAAGTGATAGTTTCAGCTCTAAAGAGGTAAAGATTGTTCATTACTACTTTTGGTTAAAGAACTTCAATGTGTTTTCATAGATAGAAAGTTAGCAAATACCTTCCACAACATGTGGGCACCAAAATGATATCTTCATGCTGTAAGTCATCTGAAGCTATTTTTGCAGCGAAGGAACCGGAGAGAGGAAGTGATTCCCAGGTTTGGCTTTCTTGTATACAAAACCTTGCTTTGTTCACTAAATCACAGGCATCAACAAAACACCTTGTCCAATCACCGCTTACTTTGCCAGAGATATTTTGTAAACCCTTAGTCCACGTTCCACAGCCAATATGCGAGATCATTAAAGTTCCGGTGGACTGATCTGATAAATCTCCTGGCCAGTTTGGACAGCCCATAACTCCCAGCACAATTTCATCATCTACAACAAGGGCTAGTCCTACCTGAGATTTATGCATATAGTAGTGCTTTTGTAAAAAGAAAGTAAGTAGAGCTAAGCAAGAAGGTTTTTGAGGATATATCAAATTATCAATCCCAAAAGATAGTTTCTGTAACTCTCACACGAAACTTTTTTAAGACTCTGAAAGGAAATGAAAAGCACAGAGGTATGTCATATGAGAGATACCACATATAAAGCTTCATCTCCTTTAAGAAACCCCCTTGTGCCATCAATTGGATCCAAAACCTGCAAAAAAATCAATGGAAGTGAGTTCCAGACAGTATGGAAAATTATCATATCATCTAGGCACAAAAGATATGTGCATCATTTTCCATTTTAGTGCCCATTCTTCGACTTCGGGAAGACACATAAATCGAGTATTACCCATTTCTTATTTCAAGTCTGACATTCCAAGAATCTACAAACTTAAATATGACAATTAACTGTGGATGGTATATATTTAATCTATTGTGAGATTACCAGGGTGCAACGTTGACAAAAAAAAAAAAAGGTAACGGCGGAAGATGATATGGTCTTATCTTTTGGAAGATGATATGTAAGACCACAACATACGAAACTTAGAGAAACCTTTAAACTATGCTATATGTGATAACATACCCAATAAGTAGCTGGTTTGTTGCAAAACGCATAGGCATCTTTTCCACCTCTGTCAATTGCTTCTAGTACATCAGCATCAGACAACTCACTCTCTCCAATGCTTGTTTTTGATTTGACTTCACTTACCACAGAGCTTACGAGGTTATTAGCACGCACGAAATGAGAGTCTTCCTCAGCCACCAAAGGTATTGAAGGAAACAGTTTCGATAGCTCTGCCAATCACAAAATAACCAAAGATAAGACTCAAATTTGGAATCACTACAACATCAATCACTTTAAACCATTGATTCGACACAATCAAGAAAAGCCTAAACTAGTGGGACTCATTGAATCTCACCTAAGCTGACTAAAGCTTGCACTCCAAAATCAGCAATTGTAACTGGAGTTTGATCATTCTTCTCAACAATCTTCTCTTTCGAAGAAAAAAGCGATCTTTTGACCTAACCGATTGTCAAAAAACCAAGCTTTAATAGACGACACCAATCTGAGAATTGAGATACAACGGAAGTGGGAAGTTAGCTTACATCAATACAGAGACGACAAGCTCTATCAACGGCATCAATGGCAACCTCAAGCTCTTTATTATACTTAGCTTGATGCTTCGGAAACGGAAGATTAGCTCTGCAGAGACACAAATTCGACAACGATTTGGGAGATTAGAAATGTGTTACAGAGATGGTGAAGTAATCGATTTTGAGGTAGAAAGAAGAGACCTTACGATGAAGTATCGTCTGCGGAGAGGTGTAGGGGGAGGATTGAATACCGGTGAGAATTTAGCGGCGGAGAATCGAACTCCGGTGTCGAGTATGTGCATCGCGGCTGGTATCTACGGCGGAAGGTGAACCGGTGAAATTAAACCGGTTTCGGTTAATAAATGAACGTTCCAGCTCCTAAAACCTTTTTTCAGTTTAGAGGTAAAAAATATACAATTAAAATTTTGACCTGGGCAATGTCACTGTACTGTATATTGGACAGTTTCTTAATGGGCTTTATATGATTGGGTAACTGGAACTTCGTTTTCTGTATTGGGCTTTCACGACTGCGATGAGAGAGACTACTCCCGCCTTCTTCTGATCTCCATCAATAATAGCCTCTTCGTCTCCATAGTTTAATAACACTATCGATGAGAATCCGCTCGTTGCGTGGGGTTGTATACTAATCAGGCTTGACTTAAATTTTATATAGACTCGATAGTATATCATTAATTAAAAAAAACATACATATATGTTGTATTATGAAATTATTTAAATTAACGTGTTTTTTTTGGACCTACTGTTTTTGCACCTTTAGCGCATGTGCTTAGTTGACACTAATGCTAATGTAAATTTCTAAGTCTATTTTTTTTTGTTTTTTCCTTTCATTTCTTCATATGTTGTTGGTCGTCTTTTGGAGTTCTCTAGATCTGCAATAAGTACAATTGGTGTCGATCCTGGAATTTGCATGAAAGGTGTAATCTGTGACTGTAAATCATATATATAATAGTATTACCATCTTTACATTGTAAATTCTATTTGTGCATTGAAATGTAGTCTGATAACCAAAGTACATAAACGCATAACTGGGAAAAATTATAGAAGTCATTACACAAAGAGTGTTCTTAATAATGCACATGAGAATTAGATCAGAGAAATTAAGATGAGAAGGAGAAACCTCAAGTAGAAAACAGATGAAGAAACTGCCGAAGAAAGCTAGACGGAGGTTGACGATCGGAGAAGAAGGTTGATGACTAAGAGAAAGACAATAGCATAGTCGCTTCAAGGGAATCAGATGAACAGCTCCTTTTCATCCTCTCCCCAAATTCAGTTTGAAGCTGTTTGGCATATAAATGGGTCCTCCTCTGGGTACCAATTAAGTGATTATAAAAACATTCTACAATGGAATGAAAAATTTGTATTTTTGTTTCGTACTTCAAAATTGCAATCAGGAGAAATCGGAAAGGGGAAACCTTGATGAATTGGAGGAACCTTGTCGTTATTCTTGTTGTGATGTTTTCTACTATTTCATGATATGAGAGAAGATAGTGCAGGTTGCTTCTCAAGGTTGGTGTTGTAGAGCTTCCACCGTTTGGAGTGTAAGGGATGTGTATGATGATTTGGTTTGAATAGGTATTTGGCCTTCTGATGGTGACGATGATTTCATTGGATCTTTGCATAGTATAGCTGATAGTTTCATATTGTTTCTCTTTGTGTTACAGTTTCTATTTATTTATATTTGGTCGTAGTCGTTTGGAGTCCTTCATTTTTGTTGGTTACATTTAGTTTTTGGACTTCCTTATTCCTTGATGTTATTATTTATATTTATTAATAATATTCAATGAGTGTAAATTTAATAGTCCTTACTCCTTAGCTACTAAACGTTTAGATCATATACTGATGAAACCCATCCGAGAAAACAAAAGTTTTTAGGAGAAGCTAAGTTACGTTATGTTGGTTGTGTTTATGTTTTAAGAGCTTGTGTTTTATGTTTTATTTTCGTCCCAAGGGTGCAGGGAAAAAAACTTTATGAACTCATGCATGTATATTAAAATTTGGAATTTATATATTAAAGAAACTCGAAGCATGTATGTTTAAACATCGCTAATATTCATTTGTTTATTTTATTAAAAATGTGAAGTTTATTTAGAAAATGAAAGTGTATGAATAACAAACAAAACAGAGTTTGAGTAAAAAAACAGAGGCCACAAACACAATTCTAGCTTCAAAGTGATGGTCACCATATTTTTCTTCTCCACAGAAAGGAGTAGCAGTAGTCGTTTGACAGCATGATTCTGGTGGAGTAGCAGTAGGCGTTGAAGCAAATAAACCATTTCTTTCAAATGTAATCTACCCGATGTATCAACAATTTCAGCCATTGTCGTCGCAGAAAGGAAACGAATGATCTTGCACAGCCTTGTGCATCGACCAACTTCAAACCCTCCAACATTGAAGATTACGCCTTCACGTAAAACATTACAGAATTGAAAGGCATAGGCTGATGGGATGAAAACATGGATTACTGAGCACTGAAACTATGATCATTTAGCTACTAAGAACATAAAACATGTAAGAAGATTACAAATACATGAAAACATGTAAGAAGGTTAACATGTTCATCGAGAAAAAGACGGTTTGTCCCCATAAATTCATTATCCTTCTTGATTATGGTTTGTTGATCTTGATGCCATGTTGCTGAGCTATCGTTCTACAGATCAAAGCAAAGAAAATAACAAACCAATTGGTAAGGGTTAGAAAAAGGAGATAGACACAAAAGCATGATTCAGACCAAACTACAACCAAAGTCAGACCTAAACAGAAATCAAACTGAGCTGATTTTAATATAACCAAAAAGTTCAAAACAAATATATAAACTGAAAACGAAGAATATGAACATAAATCCAACCAACAAAATTAAAATAACTGATCAAGTTTTGGAAAACAGAGACGGACACAAACAACATGATTCAGACCAAACCACAACCAATATTAGACCAAAACATAAACCAAACTAAAATGATCTTACTATAACCAAAAAGTTCCAAACAAATAAACTGAAAACGAAGAACATGAACATAAATCCAACCAACAAAATTAAATTTTGAGACGAATATCATGGTTTACCTACTGAAGTGATGATCCCAGAACTTTTATTTTCTACTACAAAATTGCAATCATGAAGAATCATAGTTAGGGTTTGAGACTCAACGAAAAAGAACATTACCAAGCCAAAATCCAGACCGAAATATAAAGGAATAAGGATTTACCCAGCCATGGGACTTTGATGAAGAAAAATTCCAGAGAAGCCGAATCGTGAATCCGACGGTTCCCGGAGAGATTATGTGGTAGACGACAATATTTTTCTCCAGCTATTTTCTATTCAGATGGGTTTATGTGGATTTTTAAAAATTATATTTGGGCTTATATTAGTGAAATTTAAAAAAATTATATTATTTGGGCTTATATAAAGCCCAACAAATTTGTTAATTTTTGCTGATGCAGATGCTCTTTTAATGAGAGAAAACTCTGCTATTATATATATGATTGTATTTTTTTTCTGCTTACGGTACAAGATTTGCATATTTACAGCTTTTGAATTTTGATCATCATATCACAAGAATGGAGACTAATTTGAAGTTACAAACCCGTCTCTCTCTAGTCACAGTTTACATTATCTGTGTAAGAATAATCTCAGGACCATAAAAATAATTTCACAAGTGTATAAGAGCATAGTGATGAATCAAAGAGCTGGCGAAGCAGAAGATGTCATCTCAAGAAGCTGATTATGTAAACTTCCGTTGCTAACTAGAATACCACCCCCAGGGAAAATGACCCTTCTTTCAGATTGATCTTCCTCCAAATTGATTTCACCTCCTTCCCAATCTGTTACCTGAGGGGAGATACAATACGAGAGTCAGATGTCTCAAGAAGCTTCGGCCACGAAACAGGACCCAAGTATTCAAACTCAAACAGAGAGATCATGATCATCAGATTGAAAAAGGTTAGGCTTTGTTAGATTCCAAAGTTCATAAAGGAATCATGTTTAAAGGGCCAGACAGAGCAAACTATGTTTATTTGTCTGGTAACAAGAATGGCTTTGTGACAGTGTATAAAGATTTTCACCAACCTTTCCTCCAGCTTCATGAACACATATCATCCCAATAGCATGATCCCAAGCCTACATGTTTTTAAGACAATCTCTAAAGAATGAGAAATACTCGTATATATACAACAAAATAAGAAAAAAAGTTGATGTGCATAGATCAGAATCAAACAATCTGAGTACCTTTATTGTTCTCTGAGTTTTGGCTCGGAAAAGGAAAACTGCTGCTCTACCAGAAGCTACTACCATATACTTGCACAAACTGTACGCACAAATAAGAAAAGTTTACTGATTAGGATATGTTATAATTTGCATACAAGCAACTCGTAGATTATAAACTAAAGAGGTAAAATCGTTCATTTCTACTTTTTGTTGGATGAAGAACTTTAGTGTGTTTTAAGTAGTATAGAGATAGTTAGTAGATAGATACCTTCCATTACATGTGGGCACCAGAATAATATCATTATGCTGTAAGTCATCTGAAACTGTTTTTGCAGCGAAGAAACCAGAGAGAGGAAGTGATTCCCAGTTGTCGCTTTCTTGTATACAAAACCTTGCTTTGTTCACTAAAACGGAGGCATCAACAAAACATCTTGTCCAATCACCGCTTACTTTGCCAGAGATATTTTGTAACCCCTTGCTCCACGTTCCACAGCCAATATGCGAGATCATTAGAGTTCCGGTGGATTTATCTGATAAAACTCCTGGCCAGTTTGGACAGCCCATAACTCCTAGCACGATTTCATTATCTACAACAAGGGCCAATCCTACCTGAGATCTCAGAAACAGAACAAAACAACATGAAATCTCATATCCAACTCATACATATGCTTATGAGAGATATTTATCTTGTCCATGGCTCAGAACTTATTCGTAGTGCTTTGAGCATAGCAAACAGGTTTTTGAGGATATTTCAAATTATCAATCCCACAAAATGGTTTCTGTAACTCTCATACGAAACTTTTTAAGACACTGAAAGAAAACGAAAAATGACAGGGTTATGAGACATACCACATATAAACCCTCATCTCCTTTAAGAAACGCCTTTGTGCCATCAATTGGATCCAAAACCTGCAGAAAATCAAAGGAAGTGAGTTGCAGACAGCATGGACAGTATAATGAAAAGTATCATATCATCTAGGAACAAAAAATATGTGCATCATTTTCTATGTTAGTGCTTNGGGGGGGGGGGGGGGAAACAAAAATCGAGTATTACCCATTCCTCAGTTCAAGTCTGACATTCCAAGATTTACAAACTTCAACAATGACAATCGACTGTGGATGGTAAATATCTTATACCTTAAGATGAACAGGGGACAACGTTGACAACATATAGCTAATGACTAGAAGACGATATGTAAGACAGTAACAAATGGAATTTAGAGACACATTCATATATCATGCTAAAATGTAACATGTACCCAATAAGTAGCTGGTTTGTTGCAAAACGCATAGGCATCTTTTCCACCTCTGTCAATTGCTTCTAGTACATCAGCATCAGACAACTCATTGTCTCCAATGCTCGTTTTTGATTTGACTTCACTTACCACAGAGCTTACGAGGTTATTAGCACGTACGAAATGAGAGTCCTCTTCAGCCACCAAAGGTATTGAAGGAAACTGTTTCGATAGCTCTACAAATTAAAAATAAGCAAAGACAAGATTCAAAATTGAAATCAGAGTTTCATGAAAGCAGTGTTCTTTTGCACAAATTCACTACATACATCACTAAAACCATTGATTCTACAATCAAGAAAAGCCTAAACTAGTGGGACTCATTTATCTTACCTAAGCTGATTAAAGCTTGCACTCCAAAGTCAGCAATTGTAACTGGAGTTTGATCATTCTTCTCAACAATCTTCTCTTTAGAAGAAAAAAGCGATCTTTTGACCTAACAATGGTAAAAAAAAAAACAAACTTTAATAGACGACACCAATCTGAGAATTGAGAAACAATGGAGTTAAAAAATTAGCTTACATCAACACAGAGACGACAAGCTCTATCAACAGCATCAATGGCGACCTCAAGCTCCTTATGATACTTAGCTTGATGCTTCGGAAACGGAAGATTAGCTCTGCAGAGAGACACACATCAAAAACGATTACAGAGATTAGGAATGTGTTACAGAGATGGAGAAGTAATCAATTTGAGGCAGGAGAGAGAGGGAGAGACCTTACGATGAAGTATCGTCTGCTGAGAGGTGAAGGGGAAGGATTGAATACCGGTGAGAATTTAACGGCGGAGAATCGAACTCCGGTGTTGAGAACGTGCATCGTGGCTGTTATCTGTGCCGGAAGGTAAACCGGCGAAATTAAACCGGTTTTGTTTGAATATATGAACGTTCCAGCTCTAAAGTGAACTGGATAGTAGTAATTCTATTGTTTTCATTTAGTTAATAATTACATTATTTGTGATATATCTCTTATATATCTATGGATTCTCTAAATGAGAGATAGATATTGATTGTGCCAAAAGATTGAATCTTTGTGGAGGATATATAATTATATATAACCTTTTCACCAAAAATGTATTTGTTTATCAAATAAAAATAAATATTTATAAATAATCGTTATATTTTCAAAACTCTTTTAAGTTATAAATAATCTTATAAGATTATATTTTTTAAAAAAGTCAAAAAAAAAAGATAACACAGATTTTTTTAATACAAATAACACTATGTAAAAAGAAAAAATATAACATACATAACACTAAGTTTATGCTATTTTCAACACTAAGAATTAGCAAACTAACAATAAATAAGAACCCCATTTTTCATTCAAACGATTTGCTTATCCAATTAATTTATATGGCAGGTTTGTGGGTTAAATTTTCATAAATCTGATTTTTGGTCAATTAAACGAAAACTAAAATTAAATCATTTCCAGGTATGGGAGTTAATGTTATTTGCCTATCATTAATACAATTAGTTAATTTGTGTTGTGTACTAAAGAAGTGAAAATATTGAGGTTACCTGCTTTACAATTAGTGTGGATTTTCTAACTCTTTGCGCAAAAGTTCATATATCTAATATTTTGTAATGCATGTCTATAATTGCAATCATCTGAACTAAACTATAAATTTATTTCAAAACTCTTAAAAATTTGTATTTTTTTAACATTTAAAAGTTTAATAGCACAATGAAATAATTATGTGACATGGGAGATTTGTTCTTTGGCTTGAACCAATTAACCCAACCAAATCTTCAGCAAAACAAAACAATTTGTGTACAGGGTTTGTAGTGGTAAGGAGATGGGTTTGGGACGCCAACACGTTTTCATGTACTTCGACCCCCCGCTCCCCACTGTTCTAGAATTTACTCTGAGTTATAAAAGTAAAAAAAACAAACAAACAATTTTGTGAACTTGATATTATTAGTGATTCATTATAATATCCTTCGTTTATAATTTTTTGATAAAGTATTAAATGATTGTCCAAAAATATATATAACTAGTATTATATCCGGTGCTATGCACAGAAAAAATAATGATATGCTAAAGTTTATCAAAATATATGAAAATTTAGTTTGTATATAATCAAGTGGGGAAAACTATAGTTGGTTCTGGCAAATGATACAGTAAGAAAATTGTAGTTGTATATATTTGTTTTTTTAACAAAAAAAAATTAATATATAATCTTCCAAATATTAAGAATTAGCTTCCAACTTCAATGCTTTATATAATATACTATACGTAATCTATAAAAGACAAACTTACGTTTAATATTGAAAGACGATCAATACAAACTTAAAACCATTAGATTAAAATTCAAGGTCATAGCCACAAATTTTTACCGGGGTGAAGTTGATTCAATATAAAGATGATATCATTTGCGTCTTGATGTTCTACTTCGTCTTCAGCCTTTGCCACGGGTGCTGCTCTTGCGCAAGTCTTCATCTCTGTTTGCGTCTCCTCTTCTATTCATCAATTTTGCCTTTATAGCAGTGTGGTCTATAAAACAAAAGTATATTAAACATACATATAAGACAGAAAACAAAAATTTGAGAAAAAAAGAAACAATATAATCATATAAAAACAGTGAATAAAATAAAAGATACGTAACATACCAGAGGCTATATGCCTTATATGATGAACTCATCGGAGATTGTCGGCGTTAATAACAAAATTTTGGAATTTATTATATGTTGTTATCTTACGAAGCATGCCTTACTCCTAAATGAGTTTAGCCTCAACTTTTAAAAATAAAACTAACATCTACAACAGAAAGATGATCAATGAGATACATATATATAGCTTTGACGACGTCGCTGTCAACAGTTTGAATAGAAGAGATCGTGGGATTATTGATATATCATAGTTTTTACGGTTTTTAACCATGATATAAGTGTGTTTTTTGAGTCTTTTCATTTGTTTCTAAGTTGTCTTTGAGTCTTTACAGGTTATCTAGGATTTTGGCACGAATGGAACGAAACAAAGCAATTTGGATCGTTTTGGAGCATTTAATCGGAGGAGATCAATTTGGAGTCTGATCCTATGAAGAGCAACGACCGACACCAATGGAGCATCGGTCGACACCAAGCTGATCCGACACAAGACTTCAAAATTGGAAGTTTTACAAAGTTGCCCGAAGTTTTCCATATTTGCATCATTAGTCTTTGACGTGTTTTAGGACATATATATAGTGTTTTTGGGTTTTGTAAACCCTGAAGTTTTATTCTAGCAAGTTTTATTTTCTGCAAACCTGTGAGATTTTGAGAGCTTTTGGGAGAGAGCTCTGAACTACTTTGAGAGAAGAATTCGTGAACTCCCTCTTTACTCTTTTAATCTCATTTGTTTATTATTCAGAATTATGTTTTGTTCTTCATTGATTATGTCTGAGTAGTTTGCTTGTTAGGTTTAGGGTTTTTTCACAGGGATTTTATGAATTATTAGATATGTTTATTTATGATTCTTTATCTTTCTAGATCTTCATCATAAGTTGTTCTTAATGTTAGATCTTTGGTTAGCCATCTGGATTTAGATCTTAGGATTATTGATTGATATGAGAATATAATTGATTATTCATGATAAAACCTTTTGATGAGCAAAATTACTTCTTGCAAAGAGATTTGATTTAGTAATTTTGTGAACAATCTAAACTTGTTTTTAAAGCTGATTTTTAACCTAGAATTTTACAAAGAGATTTGGATTTTTTGGTTTTAAATTTAGATAATATTTGCAGTGAGAACTGATTTATTTAACAAAATTGATTAGAGTTCTAGATCTGATTTTAATTGTTTGAATCCTAATTTAATTATTGATTTAATATTTTGTAATTTCCTGAGAAATTCTCTGGGCCTAGCTTTTTGATCATCTGAATTTACATAGTTTTTATTTAATATTTTGCATTGTTTATTTTAATTCAAATTATTCTGTTTAGCGTAATCATAAAACTCTATAATTTATTGTGTTTGATCTTGAGTCTTTGTGGAATTCGACCCCTAAGTACTGCAGTGACCTCTTAATTTGAGAGAGTAACTCTAAGATAAATTTGAGCATATCAACATATCAATTATGGAGGCTAATTATCCTCTAATTTATTTTTGATTTTCTTTTTAGAGTGATAATGTGATCGTGGGAAGTTTAACAATTATGCTTTAATCCTGTAAACTTTCACTTTAATTTTTTTACCAACAAATAGATTTATTGTTTCACATAATTATTATTTATTTTTGGATAAAATTGTCGCATGTCATAACATAATTGATTAAGTGACTTTTTATTTATAGGATAAATGATAAAGCATTAAATAATATATTGTAATATTAGTATGTATGTATAAAATATATAATTTATTTGTTAACTTGCATGTGCTTTTTTAAAATTAATAAAATCCTATAAAATAAATTTAGAAAGTATTTGTTTATTTGTGGATAGGGCTAATTTCGGGTTATGTTCTTTCGCTTTGACTATGTCGGTCATGCCATATTTCAAATTTCTGTTCTGAGATAAATGGAATCCTGTCGTCGTTTTTTTTGTGGGTTCAACTAAAAGAAAAACAAATATGTGGTTAAGATGTCGTAGCCAGAAACGGAAATGCTAATTTATGCTACGAGTTATATATGGACCTACACAATTAAAGCTCGGCGATTGATCCATTATAATCCCCACATTTCCTCTCAAGAGTGTTCACTGTTGCGAAGTCGGTATTACATGGAGACTTTGCAAATCTTGGCCAAAAAAATAAAATTATTTAGAATGGGTGATACTTTCTGGCTAGCATATGTTGGAGGCTTAGCAAATAATAATAAAAACGTATATGGAATCTTTATATTAAAAAAAAAAAAAAAAAAGATGGGAACCTTTCGGATGAAATTCACTTTTCAGAGACGATACTCGACTTTGTGACAACTAGCGTACTTCACCTAGCTTTATATACTGCCATCACCATCACGACCAAAAACAGAAGCCACCACCACCAAATGTATGAATAAAGTCTAATTACTAAGGTAGTAATTCTATTGATATATAGGCTAGGCTTGATTGTATGAAATGTTAGGGGGTAAGCTTTAGACTCTCTGTTGGTAACAATGGATACACGAATGAAGAACTTGGTGCATGCATGGCTTACAACAATGGTTCAAACTTTTTTTTGCCGAGGTTCAAGTAGTGTATACATGAAGGCAAAACAACTTAGTGGCAGACAAGCTTGTCCCTTTAGCAATTAGCACAATATCACACACCACCCAAAATCCATTTGTTTTTTTAATCTTCCATCTTTACGTATTCATAGTTTACTCTTTTGATCATGTACGTAGTACAAACTACAAATGTACAATACAAAAAAAAATGACATGAAAACGACCGTATTTAATAACATTATTATATCCTAACACTTTCGAGTTTCCAAATGATTTCAAACGTAATATTAAATATTTTAAAATTGAGCATAAAACTATAAACTATGAAGTCGTGTTGAAGAAAAAGCATGATTGAAAATTGAAATACAAATATAGAAAAGAAAACTTGGTCAAAAACTCGAGTAGACAACCTTATCAGAAAAAAAAAAAAAAAAAAGGAATTTACAATAGACAACCCTGAAGCAAAACAAAAATAAACGTTATCTACTTATCTTGAAACGATTAATGAAACAACTAACTTCGTCGTCAAAGTGAAAAACATCGTAATTATCATAATTCATAATTATCCATCAGAAAAAAACGACATATGTAGATATTTTAATTTCTTTATCAAAAAAAGGACAATAAAGTAAAGAGAAAGTAATAAAAAATATCCATAGATTCATCTTCGATCATATCCCACCACATGTCGCGAACCTTCTCTTAACCGCCACTTGTCAGTCACTTTATCCAATAGTAATCTCAAGATTCGTCGAGCCTCCGGTTTAATACCGACTCAGCCGGTAGTTTCTCCTAAATCATATGGCTCACTCACTTACTTTGTCCCCTCTATTTAAACAGAAACACCTCTCACTTCTTCTTAAGAACAATAAAACTCTCTCTTCGGAATCTGAAAAGCCATAATAAATTAGCAGAGAAAAAAAAACAAAATCTAAAGGATCAGAAATTTTTAAATGAACAGAGTGATTAGCCAGTTTTCCGGTAAGTTGATGAAGGAGAGCGGCGGTGATGCGACGGCTTTAAGATCTTCCGTCAAAGAATCAGTCTCGTCGCCGCAGAGTTCACTTTCGTCTTCGTCTTCGTCGTCGTCATCGGTGAGAAGACTTAATAAAGGCGATCTTGAATCGAGACGATTTGGTTTAGCGGCGAGTGAGAAGCTGAGGCAGGCGGAGGAATCTTTAAGGACTGTCATGTTTCTGAGCTGTTGGGGTTCTTGTTAGATCTGATCTGAAACGTTTCTTAACTGTGTGTTTGTTATGCTTTTGAGTTTGAACATTTTGTGAATATTTTTTTTTTTTTTTGTAATTATCCTTTTTTGCCTACTTTGTGTACTTCTCTGTAAAGTCTCTGATGTACATATTGAAGAGAAGCTATGAAGAAAATGGTTTGTTTATCACAAATCAAAACATTTTCATTATACTTTGTGAATACTGTAAGTCAGTAATTTAATATTAGAAACTATAGAGTATAAGAAATGCTTATATTATTTCTTTGTTTTAATAACGGTGATGATACGTAATGTTTGCATATGATATTTTTGGATTTTTAATAAACTCCAACTTGGAATCTTTTATTTTCGACACTCCAACTTGGAATCTTTTAATGGATTATGATATATATAATTGTTGGAGGTGCATCAAATTAAATCAGGTTATATATCAAAACATGACTAAACGAAAAATAATCCAATTTGATTTTTTTGAGTTTGAAAAAAACGTAATATGAAATCAAACACAAATACTATCTAATATTCGTTTAAATTATTTTTAACTTTGTATAATTGATTTACATTTTCTGATGATTGTGGGTTAACGAAAAAAAAAATAGATTTGAGGGTTTTTTATGCAGAAAATTGTTAAACATGATATGTTTGATTGGTAACGTATTTAAAGCTGTACAAAAAAACTGTAAGCTGAAGTTGTAAAACTGTAAGTTTTTACGGAATAGTGTAAAATTGTAAAAAAGAGCTGTACATAAAAGTTGTACAAAAAAGCTGAGTGTAAAGTTTTTAATAAGGTTTTTAGTTAAGTTTTTGTGGTTGGTAAAAATTTAAAGTTGTACCACTTGTACCACTTTGTTTTTGTCATTAATCACACCCAAAGATTTTATTTTTAATAAACTAATAATATTTATTATAAAAAAGAATATGAGATTATTTATAATTTAAATATTGTTGAATTCTCATGTGCGCTAACCTAGTAGTAATTAATAATATCATATACATATGTTATCAACAACAACTAATTGCCCTTTGTTTTTTTAAAGGGTTGGAGTAGTCAACAACTTTTTTCAGCCCTTTTATTTGATGATATATTGTGAGACTCCTTCTATTTCTATTACACATTTACACAGGTGGGAAGGCAGTCAAAACTTGTCTCGGTCATCTTCAAATATTCATGAGATATGGTCAAGCCTTTGAATCAATCTCTACTCTCTAGACAATCATCTCCTTCTTCCTTAATAGTATATCACACAAGTGTTGACCGAGAGCTAGCTAGAGGATTGTATATAAGTGTTGGCCATGAGCTCATGAATAACATAATAAAAATTCACATTCACTCGATTTCTTTCTCAAACATTATTCAAATATTAATAAAAAATCTCGCACCATGAACAAGCAATTGTTTTCTTATTTCATGGTTTTTCTAGTTCTCCTCTCAGGTAAATTAACTTTATTAATTCGTATATGATCAACGATCTAATATGACAATGTACGTACAAATGAGTTTTTTTTATATACTTACTTACTATATTGGTTGGCAGTAATAACGATTGCTCCAAAAACTGAGGCACAAAAGAGATGCAGGAAAGTACTAGAGCCGGGAACACAATGTTTATTGGCAAAGTGCAGAGAAGAGTGTTTCAAGAAGTTAAGTGGCAACGGAGTTTGTGTTGAGACGCCACCAACCTCTGGCAAGTACACATGTAACTGTTTCTACAATTGTGGCCCTGGACTATGATTTAACTCAGTTTAAAAACATTATCATAATCTATATATAATATTAATTTGGGATACGAAATAAATTTTTTATCTTCAACTAAGAAAAATGATGTCATCAAAATACATTTCCACTTTCCAGTAGTAATTAAATCTCAAACGTCCTTTTTTATTTTACGATTGCATTATTAACCGTATCTTACTAACCACTACAATACATTAGACGATAAGCTTATACTATAAACCTAACCGTTTCATTCATAACGCAATCGCCACAAACCAAACCATAAAACGAATCAGAAAACGCGATCGTAATAAACGCTATTTCATTCTGCGTTGTTTTACATCTTCTTCGTCTTCTCTTTTAATTAAAAAAAAAACACTAAAAACCCAATCAAATCTACTTTGAAGCTTTCCCCGATTCTCCGATGGCCTTAACGGAGGAGAAATCAGATTCCGATGGTCGACGTTGGGGAAAATTCAAACTCCCCTTTCGAAACTCCAACAACGCTCAAGCAACCTCCTCATCCATGACTACTCCTTCGTCGTCTCATCTAAATCAAAATTACATTCATCAAACACGCCATTTTCAATACCACGGACCTCCTGTAGTCGAAGGATTAGGTCAACAAAACCATCATCAATCCGCCGCCGCCACGATCCCTTCTATGTCATCTGTCGCTAGATCGCTTCTTCCTACGAAACGCCGATTGAAGCTTGATCCTTCTGCAAAACTCTACTTCCCCTGTGAGTTCTATATATATTGATTACTACTCTAATCTCAATCTCCATTAAATTAATTGAATTAGCGGATTTTATGATTCTCACTCGAATTTGACTGATTTGTTTTTGGATCATAGTGTGATATGGACTTGACTGGGTTTTAGCATTTTCTTTTTCTTGGAATCCATATGAAATTGGATAATATATATTGAGGATGATGATGTTGACCTTTGTAATTGTCTGCTTACTGGAAAAAAAATATATATTTACAGATACAGATTGATAAGGTTACTATAAACTGTGTAAAGCCATTGAGCAAATTCTTTGTCAATTTCAAGATTCACTCTAGTTTACAATGAGATTGTAATTGAGGTAGTTCTTTCAGGTCGTTGGATGGTGTTTCTGCAAATTAGTTTAAANTTTTTTTTTTTTTTTTTTTTTTCATAAGACAAGAAAGTGTGATTATAATTGTTTAATGTTTTTTCTCCTTTGTTGTAATATAACCAGAAGCAACGCCGAGATNTTGAGGTAGTTCTTTCAGGTCGTTGGATGGTGTTTCTGCAAATTAGTTTAAAAGATTTACTGATTTAAGTTTATGAACTTTGTTTGAAGATGAGCCTGGGAAGCAAGTCAGGAGTGCTATTAAGATTAAGAATACGAGCAAGTCTCATGTAGCTTTTAAGGTTTGTTCTGGATCAAGTTTTTGATTATGGTAGTTGCCATCGTTCCTTTTTTTAAGTCTCTGCTGATTCGGTCGGTTTCTTCAGTTTCAAACAACGGAGCCAAAGAGTTGCTTTATGCGCCCAGCTGGTGCTATTCTTGCTCCTGGGGAAGAAATTATCGCAACTGGTATTTGTTTCTATCTATTTTGATCAATTGGTATTTCTAGCATTGGCCCCCGAGGATTATGCGTTGACTGTTACTACTTCTTGTTAGTTTTCAAGTTTGTTGAGCCTCCTGAGAATAGTGAAAGGCCGGTGGAACAAAAGAGCGGGGTTAAGTTTAAAATTATGAGCCTAAAGATGAAAGTCCCAACGGATTATATGCCTGAGCTGGTAAGTGACAATGGTAATAACTATTGGTCAGAATCTAAAAGAGAAGATAGATTTGAGACTTTTGTGTGTGTGTGTTTGCAGTTTGAGGAGCAAAAAGAGCATGTCTCTGAGGAGCAAGTAATGCGTGTGGTATTCTTGGATCCTGAAAGCTCTAACCCCGTGAGTCTTTCTTCTTCCGTTTTTTTGTTGTCGCCATCATTTGTGAACTAGTTGGGATCATTTCACTGCTTTAGACACTTCTAAATATAGCTGATCTTTAATCTTGTTACCTTCTCTCAAAAAGATGATGGAGAAATTGAAGAGTCAATTAGCAGAAGCGGATGCTGTAGATGAAGCACGGAAGAAAGCATCAGAGGGTGTTGTTGGTCCAAAGCCAATTGGAGAAGGACTTGTAATAGATGAATGGGTGCGACGCAATGCTATTATTTTCATAAGATTACTCTTCTCTGGGTTTGTTTGTTTTTTTTCATAAGACAAGAAAGTGTGATTAAAATTGTTTAATGTTTTTTCTCCTTTGTTGTAATAACCAGAAGCAACGCCGAGAGAGGTATCTTGCACAGCAACAAGGAGGAGACATGGCTTGAAACTAAAAGGTCACCAATACAGAATATGTGTGTTGTGTGTATGTATGTGTTTGGTTTAGTTGTGTGGTTAATCACAATGTGTGTGAAGAGAACAGAAAAAAAAATGTGACTTTTGTTATTTACAGTTAAGAACAACGATTGTTCCAGCTTAAAAGAAACATTGATCTTGTTATATGTTTACTTCGACCTCTACCGATCCAAAGCTTTGTCGCCTCTAACGTTCTGCTAACTCCTGGATCTGCAAGTTCTGATGTAAACATAACACACATGCTAATTGAAATAAATTCATTATTCCGCCAACGAAAAAATAATCGTATCGATTCTATGTGAAATTTTTACAAAACTGTGACAAGTTTGTGTTATATAATTAATGAAATTTAATCAGGATAAATAGTTAGAAAAACCATTTGTGTCTGAAATCTCACTCTTGCCCATACATATGGCTGATGGCTTTTGGTCTGAACAAATCCAATACTCACGGACCAGATTAAAGTTACAATCCTCTAGTAGATAAAAAATCCACACGCTACACCATAATGTATTTTTTTTATATACTAATTTTGTCTTTTATATGTATGATAAAATGTTAATAGTTTTTGTTTTGGGAAAATCTCATAAAAAAATTAGATGTGGTATTGACAGTTATTTTCATTTTAAACTTCTAAATTTTGAAATTTTATAATTAACTAGCTACGATCAGTTAATTGTGAGGGTAAAGTGTATCATAAACTACATGGGCCAATAAGCAAATCCGGATCAAGAATACAAGCTTCAATTTTTCGTAATAGCGTACTCAGTTCTTGAAGACTTTTTTTGGAAGATTTTCAACATCCCACCACAAATACACATATTGAGAATGGATCTTAAGATAATATGTACATAAAACTTAAAAAATAGTATATAATCACATCTTGTACAAGATTATAAATATGCCAATTTTGTTATACCTTCTTATTGATTTACTATTTATTTTACTCTTAGTTTAAGGTATTTGCAATTGTGAAACTGATGCAAAGTCGTAAGTGATAATTTATGGTTGAAAATATATAAATTTCAGAGTTTGTTTTTTTTTTCTGCGTTTTGGTCCCAAAGGTGCTTAGCGGGATGTTGTGGTGATTCAAACGGAGAGGAGGATGAAGCCGCCGCCGCCGCCCCTGTGACCGACCTCTGGAAAACTTTTGTTAAAGAGTCTTACGACGGCATCCGCTGGCTGATTGGGACTTTGATGCTATTTGTTCCGGCAAGATTTCTTAGCCTTCTCGACGCCTCCAAGTTTTCCGCCGTTGCCTCTGCCGCCGACTTCTCTTGGTTCTTCATCCTGACTATTGTACTCTACATGGCCTTTGATCTCATTTTGTTTCTCCTAAAACGCCCGAGGGTGATATATGGTGTCCAAACAGTGAGTCTACTCCTAGGACTCTCTGCTGTCTTCATTATCATCTTCTATCTTGGGCTCCTCTCTTAGCTCATATCTTGGTTCAAAGCCTTCATCGGCAAAAAAAACCATCATTTTTGGCTAATCTTATTAATGCTTAAGACTCAATTAACTTACCTTTTTGTATAATCTTTTTAATGCTTAATTAAGAATTTGATGTTATTGCCAACTTTCTTATTTTTTTCATGATACTATTATTGCCATAACAGTGGATCGAACCCCACCCCAGGACAATTATGAATAAATTGGTAGGAAAAATTCAAAACATTGCAGACAAACGTCATCATAACGAACGTACAATTGTGAGTCCTCGATGCTCAAATGAAAGAACTCCTCTACGCGTCCTACCAATTCACCCAGCATTTACATAAAACATTAAAACAAAAAATTGAATATAATCACATCTTGTAAAAGATTATAAAACATGATCTCTTGAATATGCCAATTTTGTTATACCTTGTTGGAATACAATCCAAGTCCCACATCTGAAGTTTGATAAAACTATCATTACTATATAAAGTGTTAGGGTCAATCTACTATTTGCCAATTGGTTTTTAGTTAGAAGCCCAAAATAAACCCAAATTTAACATGGTATCAGAGCCCAAAATTAAAATTCTGGTGGATCTAGAAAAGTGGATACATATATGTTAACCCAAGTAATGGGGGTCCAAGAAGAAGTTTATTATCGGTCCAAGTGGGATCGGTTCGAGATGGAGTTATCATCTCGAGAAAGCGTGTTAAAATCTCATATGTAGTCCTTGGTTTGAAGGGGAAATTGTTGGAATACAATCCAAGTTCGACATCTGAAGTTTAATAAAACTATCATTAATATATAAAGGATTAGGGCCAATCTACTAATTATCAATTGGTTTTTAGTTAGAATCCCGATATAAACCCAAATTTAACATACTTTTCATTGGTTTACTATTAATTTTATTCTTAGTTCAAGGTATCTGCAATTGTGAAACTGATGCAAAGTCCTAAATCATAATTTATGGTTGAAAATGTATAAATTTTAGAGTTTGTTTTTTGTTTGGTCGGTTCCTTCCACGGTTCCACCTATATTATTTATTTATTTTTATTTTCAGGTAATTTAGGTGTTATACATTAAATACAACTCAGATGATAAGGACCCGTCCTAATGTCACATTCAACAAGCTTAGGCGATTTAAGAAAAATACCAAGTTAGGCGATTTAACAAAAATACCGAGCTTCAAAGCATATTTTGGGCATGTCTCGATGGCAGGAGCGCTTGGGGTTGGCTATATATGGTTTGTAAGAAGACGATGGTTTACAACCAGAGAGGCAAGGAAATGTCGAAATAATAGCGGAGTTATTTGCTTGAGATTGGTGAAGATATTAAGAGTGTATTGGTCAATATTAATAGGATAAGTGTGTACTGAACATGTGTTCGCCCTAGCCCCTAGCTAGGGTAGTTTAGCTGGCGATCTGAAGCAAAGCGCTTGAAACGCAATGTCATGGTCGATAATTGAGATTCAAAGTTGCAATATTTCGGTCGTGACGTTTCAGTTTGTGTTGTTTCATCCCAGTCACAAGTACGAAGAGACACAACTCATTGTGTTGTAGTGTTTGATAAAGCAAAGGAGTACGTACTTGCTGGCGAAAAAATAAAGGAGTACGTACTTGCGTATAAGACAGATATATGTTTGGTTTATCCAGTTTTGCAGAATTATGTTGTCTTAATTAGGATAATTTGTGTTTTTATCAGCAATGGTCTGATGTAAAATATGTCTTAATGCTTACAACGATATACTAATAAACACAAGTTTTGTACGTAGTGATATAGTATATAATGTCACCTTGGTTTTTAAGATAGACATATAGACAACGTCAACGACAGTGATTGATACTTTTATTAATCAAATTCGAAAGAAAAAGTTACAATGAAGCAAAGGATTACCAACTTGCCGATTACACACACAACCCCATTATCCATTATTGCATGAGAACGTACGTACGTTCATTTTAACCAAACAAAAAGAAAAATACCCCAAAAAAAAAAGCCACCTTAAAATAAACAAGAAGATGACAATAGGTTCCACAATTCATCAAACTGTATGATTCATTCATTTTATAGGTATGTTATAAGTATTCAACTTACACGCATTGGAAGTTCGTTGGAGGTGTTCTACCGCAAACATTGAGGAGTACGCTGAGATCGATAGGAAGGTTAAGGTTGATTCCAAGAACGTTAACCTTGACCAAGGTGCAAAGGCAGGCTGCAGCCTCAAGGTCAGCCAAACCTTGGATGAGAGAGCAGCATGGCGTTACAGGTGGATTTCCCAATGTTATGTCCACTAGCTTGAGAACATTGGCACAAACACCGAGTTGTAGGGAATCTCTAGGACAAGCCGCAGAGGTGTAAGTGATGAAGAGGAGGTTGAGAGAAAGGAAGATTGCAAGGGAGGTTCTTGGAGCCATTTGTTTGTGGAGTTAAAAAGGCTCAAGAAGTATTTGTGAGTTTATAGTTGTTTGAGATTTGTGGAGAGAAATGTTAAGTGTTTTCGTGGGCATTTATAGGGATTTCATTAGGAGAGAAATGAGAAGGTTTAATTGATAATTTGTCTTTAATAGGGGATTAGTTGACTATTTTTTTTATAGATATGATTTGATTATTAAAGAACACTTAATTTTCATCATTGTAAAAGTTAGCTGGTAATCTCTAAAGAGTATAATAATTCAAAACAATCTATAATATTTCCAGCAATACAATTACAAGGGTACGTGGATATCCATCATTGAAAAGTTAATAGCCAAAATATCATCTTGTTTGAAGTTACCTTTTTTAAATATCTCTCAGGCTATTTTTCAGTGAGTAGCTTGTTTAGACAGATAGACTATTGGAGAGATCGATAATTTCTTCGACAGGCTAGTACCAATACGATAATCATCATGCCAACTCATTCTTTACTAAAGAATTATCGGTCAGGTCTATTCTTATTATCTGATTTTTTATATCATGAAATTTTCTTCAATTAACTACATAGTATATTTCTTAAAAAAATGATAAAAAGTGAAAGATATTGATATGGTTCAAATAGTTAAAATGTTTAAAACCAAGTACAATATTTTGGTGAAATTTTTTCTTGTGTATTAAGGTGAAGTTTAATCTTAATGAACACAATAGTTTTTATGTGACCATATATGATTATAGGAGATTCATATGTGTTTCCCATATGAAATTCTTTCGGTTAATAGAAGATTAGTATAGTAAATATTATAGATTTTCTTCCAAAAGGAATAAAATAATATATTTCTGTATCCAGATAATAATGGCATAAAATCAATTTTTTTTTGTCAACGGCATAAAATCAATTTATAAAATAATAATCAAGTGAAAACGAAGTTGAACTTGCTCTATATTTTTCTTTTTAAAAGTTGACCCGATATATATGTGATGTGTGCAAAGATTTGATCATTTACCAAAAGTATATGACATAACAAAGTATACCAAATAATATATGACATAACCAATAGAATACCAAAAAAAATCTGATGCTTAGTGTTTTTCATGTTACCAAAAAAACATGCTTCACACTTCATAATATTCGTTAACAAGTCATAATCCAGACAGCTCGCCACAACTTTAGTTCACATTTTTCACTACGAACAATAGAGTATCATATCGGTGTTCTTTTGAATTCCATCGAGTCACATATATTAAAAAAGAAGTCTTTAGTTCTCATCGGGTCAGAGTGTAAAAATTAAAGAGAAAATCGAATACAAAAATTACAGAAATAATATGAATAAATTCATACTGATACAAAAATCAAAAGTTATTACATTACGTAAGGTTTTAAGAGCTAGTGCTAGTAGTTGTTCTTTTTGAATCTTCACGAGTTAATTAATTGAGTCAGATAGTTTGAAAACAAACGAAAAAAATCAAAATTCAAAAAAAGAAAAACATTGAAACGAGACTTAATATATATAACAATCGCAACCCAAACTCGCGACAGCTATATAACGTTCACATATAAAATATTTCTATTCTAAAATTAATTTACCCTTGTTCGTTAGAAGTTTAACCGGCTCTGGGGTTTAGACAGTCGATCTTATTAAATCAAAGATACCAACGGAAAACAGTTCACATTTTTGTAAAAAAACTTTATTAAGCAATTAAGCTTTACAGTTGAGAGTACGTACGTTGCTTATTCTAAATGAGGATTATAACCTTTTTCACTATGATAGTTGCTATAAACATATATAGACCACATCCACACAAAAAAAACATATATATATAGACCATGCATGGTTTTTTTAAAGCAGAATTTACAAATCTGGTGCACGCGTGTGCATGTACAAATCCAATACTTACGGACCAGATTAAGAAGTTATTTTTCCTCTATATCATTTTGATTAAAACGAGGAAAACATAAAAAAGGAATGAATACAATTTAAAGGTCGAGCACATTACATGCATATCCATAAATTCAGGATTAAAGGGCATTAATTGCAAGTCACGTCGAGCCTTCATGTTGACTGCAAGCTTTGTGTAGTGAAAGCTTATGCTAGAGACTCCACCTGCTACGCTTCGACACCTACCTTTGGCATATTTATTCGACAGCTTCATTGGAGAGTTTCTTTACTCGCAAGCACATGGAGCTTAATGTTATGGCTCTTGAACTACCTCAAGTAGTCTTTTTTTGAGCCGGCAAGTAGCTTAGCCATGACAACCTTATCAACATCACCTAGTCATTGTTTGACAGAGACCAATCCGTCTACCACCGAACTTCTCGTGACAGATTTATCGACAAACCATGACCTGTCATAGGATATTTTCTTCTTAGCTAATGCCTCAAAGCTCTCTTGGATCATTTGTCGATATAATCTATCTTTGTTTGACATTAGAGATTGTCTTTGTTGCAATTTTGCTTTCAAATTTGAATTTTTGTATTTTCTTTCATGTACTTGAATTTATGAGAATGAATCAAGTATTTGACAAAAAATAATAATAATAACAATAATAATAATAATAGAAAAGTAAAAGTGTAGTAAATATTTTACTACATACACATCAAAACAATAATCAACTGAAAACGAAATTGAACTTTTGATGTATGTTCTCTGAAGGCGTAGATATTTTTGGGATGTGCAAATAATTGATTCACATAATCAGTAGTATTATATACCAAAAACATGATGCTTAGGTTTTCATAAGATATTTTTTGTTACCAAAAAACATGGTTCACACTTCATAATATTCGTTAACTAATCATAACCCAAACTCGCTATACATTAGTTCAAATATACAAATGTAACGGTCTCTATTGGATTCTCATTGGGTCAGAATTTTTAAATGATTTAGAAACAAAAGAAAAGAATAACGAGTTATGTTATTATGAAATTCAGTCTAAAATAGTTAAAAGAGTCATTTGCGTTGAAAATCTCACATCGACAATGACGTCTAAAAAATATTATATCAAAAACAATGATCAATTTACTCATTACAAATTAATTTTGATTGTGAATCTTACAAAACCTAATAATCTGTATATATATATATATATATATATATATATATATATATATATATATATATATATATATATATATATATATATATATATATATATATATATATATATATATATATATATATATATATATATATATATATATATATATATATATATATATATATATATATATATATATATATATATATATATATATATATATATATATATATATATATATATATATATATATATATATATATATATATATATATATATATATATATATATATATATATATATATATATATATATATATATATATATATATATATATATATATATATATATATATATATATATATATATATATATATATATATATATATATATAATCGAAACTCGCTACAGCGATACATAGTTCACATATCAAAAATTAGTTCACATATCAAACATTAATATTCTAAAATTAATTTAATCTTGTTTTTTTGAGGTTTAACCGACTCTTGGGTTTAGACTTGTCCACCACGTTTAGAGTTTCAGAGTACGCTATCGCTAGATGCTATAAACACTGTAAACCATGCATGGCTTTTTGATGCAGAATTAATCAATCAAAATGTCAACCAAACCGTCAATAAGCTGTAAACGCGGTACAAAGACAAACCTCAGATTCTAGGTCAACCAAACCGTCAACGAGGCTGCAACACGGCTAAACCAGACAAGCACCTATGCTCACATTGAACTAGTTATGCGCGTTAACGCAAACACCAAGCTCCAAAACATCTTTTGGGCATGTCTCGACGGCAGGAGCGCTTCGGGTTGGCTATGGTTTGTAAGAAGACGATGGTGGACAATGGAAAGGGGTGGCTTCAGTTAGGGAAAAGAAGAGGATGTTAAAGGCAAAGAAACTGGCGACAGAGTTTCTAAAGAGCCATTATGCTTAGCGTTGAAACAGTATTGAGAGAGTGTATTGGTCAATATTAATAAGATAAGTGTGTACCGAGTACGGACCATATGGTTAGCCCTAGCCCCTAGCAACTAGGGTAGTTTAGCTGGCGATCTGAAGTAAAGCGTTTGGAACGCAATGTTAGAGTGAACAGTGCAATAAGTGAATTATTTATCAAATTTTAACGGCACAGTTACAAAACAATAAAGCAAAGGAGTACATACACTTGCAGGCGAAATAAAATAAAGGGATCGGAGTACAAACTTGCCGATTACAGATAATCCATTATTGCATGAGAACGTACGATCCTTATAAACAATAATCCAAGTAAAATACAGAGAAACAAAAAACCTTAAAAGAAAACAAGAAGATAAGACAATAGGTTCCACAATTCATCAAACTGTATGATTCATTCATTTTATAGGTATGTTATAAGTATTCAACTTACGCGCACTGGAAGTTCGTTGGGGCTTTTTTACCGCAAATATTGAGGAGTACGCTGAGATCGATGGGAAGGTTAAGGTTAATTCCAAGAATGTTAACCTTGAGCAAAGTGCATAGGCAGACTGCAGCCTCAAGGTCAGCCAAACCTTGGATAAGAGAGCAGCATGGCTTTACAGGTGGGTTTCCCAATGTTAGGTCCACTAGCTTGAGAACATTGGCACAAACACCGAGCTGTAGGGAATCTTTAGGACAAGCCGCAGAGGTGTAAGTGACAAAGAGAAGGTTGAGAGAAAGGAAGAGTGCAAGGGAGGCTCTTGAAGCCATTGGTTTGTGGAGTTGTAAGGCTCAAGAAGTAGTAGTGAGTTTAAGTTTGTTTGAGATTGGTGGAGATAAATGTTAAGTGCTTAGTGGGTATTTATAGGGTTTTCGTTAGGAGAGAAATGTGAAGGTTTTCATAAGGAGAGAAACGTGAAGGTTCTGATTAGTTGACTAATTTTTTTTATAGATATGATTTGATCATTAAACAACACTTAGTTTGATTAAAAAAAAAGTTTTCATCATTGTTCAAATTAGCTGGTACTCACTAAAATTTTATGGTTCTTACTTTAATAAACAACTTAGGTGGTGGTAATAATTTATACTAGGTGATACCCCGTGCTACAGCACATGATTATATATTTGTTAATTACTTTTTTTTTGTAATTTGTATTTTTGTAATATAGTTTTTTATTTTGTCTTATTTTCTTTGTTTATGTTTATTTGTATATTTGGAGTTATACAGTAAATTGGAAATCCTAATAGAGTAAGTAGTTTGTAAAATATAATTTTCATGGAAACAGACACACCGCAATATTGGATAGTAGTTTTGTAAGAGAATAAACACTCCACAATATCGGATAGTAGGTTTGTAAGAGGATGAGTTTTTCTTTATTTTGGTTTGTTGTCAAAAGAGGAGAAGTTGCTTGTTAAATTTTAGTGTGAGATATTTCAATTTTGGTTATCATTTAAAAGTTAATATTAACAAAATTGTAAAAAACCAATTTAATTTATAGTTTGATAAAAATACCTGTTTTAACGGGTTTAACTCAAACTTTTTTTAGATTTTAAAAATTTTAAGAGTAAAAATATTAATATTACTTAAATATTTTATAGACTTAAATATGTTATAATATTTTAAACTTTCGACGGAGATCAAATATTTATAATAATTTAAACATTCTATAAAAATTTAAATATTTATAATCTCTTAAACTTTTTTAAAAAACGTAAATATATTATAATATCTTTACTTTTTAAAAGTTTAAATATGCTCAAATATATAACCAAATTAAACTGTTAAATTTGGATACCTGATAAATCAAGATTCCTACTCATTTGTACTCAAAACATATTAGTCATATATTTATAGTGATTATGAACCATATATATTCCAAAATATTTAGTCGATGTGGGATATACAGTACACATTTTCTGTAAACTAGTTTACAACTTTACATATATATAATTTCTACTTTTTTTATTCTTTCCATATATACTAATCATAATTAATTACTATAATTTCATTAAGGAAATATTGAAAAATCTAAACTAAATGATGATTTGTTTTTATTTAATTGTATTAAGTTGATTTTTTGTTTCCGTAAATATCTCACAATAAAAGCAAATTAAATAAGTTTGCACATATATACAATTTCGTATTTAATCTATTGATTATTTTGGAAGCAACAAAGTCACAATCCATAATTATTAAAGATTTCTCATTATTATTAATATTTGTAATAATTATAGGGATTAAGTATGGTAGTAGTTAATATTTGATATTACTGAAGCCATTAAATACTCAGATAGCAATTTTCTTATTTATAGGGATTATACCTCTGTTTGGTAACATGAATAATTATTCTTGAACCAAAGAACATACAGGATCCGAATATTATAAACCTGGAGTACAAACAGATCCGCGAGTTTTATTTCTTCTATTTCCAGGTTAAAGAGGATCCGCGTCCCGACCTGATCGTAATTAAGTGGTCGAGCAAGGGGTATAATGGTCATTTAGATAAATCGTAACTATAGGTTAATTTAATTAAATTATGTGATTCTCTAATCATTTTTAATGAAAAATGTACCAAAACAAAATCATGGTCCAATTTGAGTCTAGTGAGTACTTCTGCTTTAATAGTATAGATATCCATAAAAGAAATTTGGTGGTTGAAGTCGATCTTCGTATCTAATTAACAACAATACAACTCCCAAATTTACGAATTATATCAATATATACAGGGCCTTCGCGATATTATTCAAAAGTTAAACAAATATATTAATTTTATTTTAGACATTAATTGTGCATAAGTTTCATAAATTGTGTATTATCGTTGTAATATTCTCTTTGTTTCAAAATATAAGATGTTTTAGTTAAAACACTCATATTAAAAAATATTTACTTTTACAAAGTTAAACCAATCATAAACAAGAGAGCATAATATAAAATATAAAATTAATCTAAATGTTGCATAGAAAGTTTGTAAACATATTATATTATGAAACAGAATACTTCTCTAAATATCAAATATATATATATATATATATATATATATATATATATAACTTACATTGCAAGTGAGTATATGTATCTAGGTTTTTTTTTTCGTTTTTTTCATAACAAGAAAAGTTGAACCCATTAAACGTTAGTTCCTTTAAAAGAGGCAAATTATAGTCAGACATCTATTTCTGTGACTTTTTGGCACCCTCGGCCAATATACGTAACTAAGCACATCTTAAGACTACGGTTCTTTATTCCTTCACGCTTTTCACGGGGCAGACTTCTATGACCCTTATTTCTGAAACATTATTTGCATGCATGTGATAATTGTTTACTCATAACATCATTAGTCTTCTCATAATCTCACACAAAGTCACTTCATATGCATGTGATAATTGTTTTGGTACATCTCAAACGGTTAGACTTATCAAATCATTCCGATCCTTATAACAGGGGTTACAAGATGGACAGATAGACTAGTTTGGATACTAAAATAAAATAATAATAATAATAATAATAAGATTTTAATATCCAATTAAAATGATTTGATAAGTCTAACCTAATAATAATCGTATAGTTTCAACGTCAGCCTTTCCCCATTTTATTAGATGGTTTAAAACAATACTGAGATCAAAGCTCAATTTTATAGTGTGGAAAAAAAAATGAAAATCCCAATTCGAGTAACTTAAAATTTAGGAATACTTATTATGCGTCCAATTGCAACTTTGCAATGCACGCAATCTTCTCCAATCCAATATAAATAATATAAAAGAATTTGTTAAGAGTAGATCCAAAATATAATCTATATATTAAGGTGTTATAACTGTTGGATACGATACAAGTCCCACATCGGAAGTTTGAAGGGACTATCATTAATATATAAAGGGTTAGAGCCAATCCACTAATTGTCAATTGGTTTTTAGTTGGAAGCCCAAGATAAACCCAAATTTAACATAGTATCAGAGCTCAAGGTTTAAGTTCTGGTGGACCTAGAAAAGTGGATACAGACATGCCTCTTGTTCTAACAATCCAAAACCCACATCGAAAGTTTGAAGGGACTATCATTAATATATAAAGGGTTAGGGCCAATCCACTAATTGTCAATTGGCTTTTAGTTGAAAACCCAAGATAAGCCCTAATTTAACAAATTCTTGGGCTTTCTAAACCCAAGTCAAGCCTATTAGTATGATATTGTCCGCTTTGGGCCGAGATGGCAAAACCTGCACGTATTTGTTATTAGGCTCTTTCCCAAAAGGCCTCATACTAAGTAGGTTTGGACTTGACTTATATATTAGAAACTTCTTTTCTAATCTTGGATTCCTGGGCTTTCTAAACCCAAGTCAAGCCCATTAGTATGATATTGTCCGCTTTAGGCCAAGATGGTAAAGCCCGCACGGATTTGTTATTGGGCTCCTTCCCAAAAGACATCATACTAAGTAGGTTTGGACTTAACTTATATATTAGAAACTTCTTTTCTAATTTTCCGATGTGGGATGTTGGTTTGTACCCAACGATAATAACGACAAAATCGTTGTTATTACTTA
The DNA here is from genome assembly GCF_000633955.1 of Camelina sativa. Classification (NCBI taxonomy): domain Eukaryota; kingdom Viridiplantae; phylum Streptophyta; class Magnoliopsida; order Brassicales; family Brassicaceae; genus Camelina; species Camelina sativa. The sequence goes on along the minus strand of NC_025697.1, from coordinate 21,318,621 downwards.
TCTTTTTTGGATAATAATTTTCTATTATCTATATTTAATGAGATATATGTTCGAAATCATACTACTTTTATGATTTTCCTGAATAAATAACATAGTTTCGTGGATAAGTCGTATTGATTTTATTATATTCCGTAATAAAATAAGGTTGAACATGCCAAAATATATATGGTTCACGGCAACTAGCTTTAACCTGTTAGGAGAGATCGAGAATTTAGTTTTCCTTTCGACACGCTAGTAACTGTTTGGGCAAAAATAATCGATTCGTTTAGAGACTACGGAAACAAGAAATAGATGTTGAAAAGTCGTTTTTATTGATCAAAGTATCAAGCTCAAATACAAGAGTTTAAGGCACAATGAGTCAATTTAGGAACCCTAGCAATGCTTTGGAATTGAGTTGTGTGGCTGTGTTTTTGGTCTCTTGTTTTGCTCTCGATTTCCCATGTATCATGTCGAAATCGCTCTCTATTTATAGGGGAGTCCCTATACCATAATCCTCATGGGATTTGGGTTTGAGTAACCGCCTCTTCATAAGATAAGGTCGTTCTGAATATTATCTCCATGAGATTGAGTCAAATATTTTCTTGATAATATCGTAGCAAATCAGAGTCGGCCACAAAGTCCAACTACAGCCCGTATTGAGTCGTTGTTTGTCGTTACAGTCGTATTGGCTTGTTAATTGTTGTGTCGGCCCGTATCGGCTTGATGTTTGCCATTACGGTCCGTATTGGCTCAATGTTTACCATTACGACTCGTATTGACTCAATGTTTACCGTTATTGCCGGTATTGACTCAATGTTTACCGTTACGGCTGGTATTGAGTCAATGCTTACCATTACGGCCGGTATTGAGTCAATGTTCTTGAGAATGCATAATCTTCTATCATTTATAGAATATATCATAATAGAATTTATCTATTATAATTTATATGATTAAAATTATACCCAACAATAACAATATGAGATCATTCTTTACTATAAAATTGATCAATTTATTCATCAATTATTTATATTCTTAAATTTAATAATGAATTTTCTCTTTAATTATCTTCATAGTATTTCTAAAAGAAGTGAAAAGTGAATGAAGTTGATATATATATATATATATATATATATATATGTATTGCGCAAAGAAGTTGATATATATAGTTCAAATAATTTATACCAAGTAAGATATTGTGGTGATCCTAGTATTGTACGTTGATTAAGGCTAAGTTAAATCTTAAAAGACCATAGCAAAAAAAAAAAAGGATTAATATATGTTTCCATTCGAATTTTTCTATAGTTATAGGAAATAAGTAAGAAGTGTAGTAAATATTGTATACTTATATACGGTTACATACATGTAATAATGGCATAAATCAATGCATATAAACAATCATCAAGTGAAAACGAAGTTGAACTTTTTCTATGTTTTTTTCTCTTTTTGATAGTTGACCCGATATTTGTGGGATGTGCTACCAAATAAACATGGTTCACACTTCATAATATTCGTTAACTAATCATAACCCAAACTCGCTATACTTGAGTTCTTATATACAAATATATCGGTGTATTTTTGATTCTCGTTCGGTCAGAACTTTAAAAAGAAAAAAAATTGTTAGACTGGGTCAAAATTTTGAAATGAGTTAGAACCAAAGAAAGAAATCAATTGATTAATCTAGTCAGAGATTATTATAAAAAAAAAATCACAGCTCGTAAAAGAAATTTTGAATTCAAATATAAATTAAAAAGAAAAGTGGATGTTTTAGTAATTCTAGTATTGGTAAGGAAATAGACATTCAATTTACTCAGTTAGGAATCCATTATACACTATGTCATATAAGTCCCGGTGTCCCACACATACTAACTGAAATCAAACCAATATTTTGCCAACCCAAAAATAAGACTTAAAATGGATCCTACCGAACTGTGACAAAATTTATTTTATAATAAAATTCAATCGAGATAAATAGTTAGAAGAGTCATTTGTGTTGAAAGTCTCACATCGAAAAACAAATGACTTCTAAAATATTATATCAAAAACTTTAATCAATTTACAAATTAAAATACTATATCAGACCTAAGAATCTGTATAAATATAATAGTCATAATCCAAACTCGCTACAGCTATACATATATAGTTCCCATATAAAACATTAATATTCTAAACTAAACTTACTCTTGGGGTTTAGTCCGTCGATCTTATTGTGAGGGCTGACGTTGATTAAATCAAAGTACCATTGGGAACAATTTTTGATATTTGTAAATAATTAATATTAACAAAATTTTAAAGTTCAGAGTTCGTAGCTTATTCTAAATAAAGATTAATATAGTTTACAACCTTTTTCAATATTCTATAACCCATGTTGCTAGTTGCTATGCCTGCCTATAAACACGGTAGTGGCTGTACAATGCATAGCTTTTTGATGCAGAATTAATCAATCCAAATGTAACCTTACAGTCAACTTCTATGTCAACCAAACCGTCAATAAGGCTGCAACACGGCTTAAGCGGAGGAGCACCTAATGGCACATTCAACAAGTTAAAGTGCGTTCACGAAAACACCGAGCTTCAAAGCATCTTTTGACTCTCCTTCACTAAACTCTGCAACTTGTTCGATTCAAACTCCATTTACTCTCCACTGCAACATTGTAACACAATTTTACTCATTATTCTTCAAAACAGAGCAGGAAAACCCACATAAAACTGAGTACATAACAAGACAATACCTTTCTCTAGCTAAGATTGTAGGCACAACATGAAACGGGAACCGCAGCAAAAAGATCAGCTCCTGGAAGCATCATCCATGTGGGGTTTCCTAGGGGATATGATATCCACACGTTGGAGCACACTTGTTGAACCAATGGTTTGGTTCAGTATAAAACACTGGTCTTCGTAGCTCGAGCTCTCTGATTGCATTCCTCCCCTTGTCATTCTCCACGATCTCTACAGGCCCCAAAATCCATATGTGCTCTTAATGGGCCATACGGTAACTCGAACGATCAAACACTTGAGTTTCAACTCTTAAATTATGCCGCCTTATACACGCTAGGGTTTTGACTTATGCCACCTCATACACGCTAGGGCTTAAAGTTATGCCGCCTCATAAACCCACTATATAATAAATTCAGACTCTCTTCTCTGTCTCTAGCTCATATCTTCAACAACTTTTCTAGCTTTGTTAACCTAATTTTAGACAAATTCGTTAGTTTATTTTTTTTTTATTATTCCCTGTTTGCTGCAAATCGTTTTGTATCAAATTTGACTTCTTTTTTTTTTTTTTTAAAACCCGATGAAGAAGAAATCCCAAAAGATAGGAAGTGCCGTATGAAACTTTACACAACAGCGTGACTGAACTTGGATTATTGCAATCCGTTCTGTGACTGCTGTGTGGTTGATTTGACAAGGGTCCGCTGAGGGTTTTTGTTTTTTTAATCGTTTTGTTCTAAATTAAATTAAAATAGTCCGATGCCACGTTGACGGTATCTTTATTTTGTTGGCGATGATCCAAGTCGATGCTATATTGGACATAAACAAATGTTCGTGTTTCGCTTACTGATAGGAACCTGTGGATCTTTTTTTTTACGATCTACGGAGCCATGGCGATTACAATTTAATTTGTCTTTTTTTTTAAAAACTAATTTCGATTTGATTATTGGGGAGTTTACCGATGATGACTATTGCTAAAATATTGGAATTACCGTCTGAGTGTATTACTTTGATGTGAAAAACGCTGGCTTACTGAGGCTTTTCCCAATTCGTAAATTTCTTTTTTATATATATATATTTTTTAAACTGATAGTTTTTTCTTATAATCATGTATACGTCAAAATTTTTCAATGTGACCTATAAACCAATTAGAAATCTGTCAAGTACCAGTAAGAGTTATGACACGAAAAAAGGTGTTCAACAAATTGTGTTAATGACTGTACGTATTAATAAAGACTAATAGCATTCATAATCAACAGTATGTTTTAAGATCAAACTGAATATTGAAGTAAAATTCGAGGGGGAAGAATCTTTTGAGGTGTTAAAAGTGTAGAACTATTAATCACCTAAACAAGCCATGCCTTTGTCTTTCTTTGAATTTTGTCTTTAACAATCTCGTAATGATATGCGTCCCTTTATTGAGCAAAGAATTGAGATGCCGAGAAAGAGACCAACTGGTGATCATTGTCATGTTGTTGATGTTTGTGAATTGATAAAATCAAATACCAAACGCAGCTGCAAGAAGAAGACCACAGAAAGATATTGATATATTTTTCAGTGAGATGATGATATTGTCTCATGTATATCTTTGTGATGGTCTTATACCAACAAGTCCAAAGAGGACTCAGTGCAATATGCTGCGTATATGGGGAGTTGTATCGATTCCAAAAGAGCCCCGTATTTGTCTGCTCGAATCGAACCATGATGAGGCCTGTAGTTACTTAAACAACACGACGGCTTTCAACTCTTGTTAATCCTACATTCCCTCTACAAACACATTTAACACCTTCATTAGAGAGCGTGGTAAATATAAAAAACATAGAACAATAGATTCCAAGGAGTTACGTTACTTGCACTAGAACTGTAGAACCTGCGACTGTTCCGAATAGACCATCAAGATAAAATACAGAAGAAGGTGCGAGATGTAGTCTTTCTTCTCGTAAACTAAGCACCAAGAAAACTTGTAATTGACTTTTTTTGCTGCATTTGGAAAACTGGAAAAAGCTAAGCCAGTAGAGAGAAGAAGTAAAAGCTAAGCTAGTACTGGGAAGCAAGGTAGGAGCGCCATCAAGATTAAGAGAACATATAACTTTTAACATTAATCATAATCCAAATGGTCAATTTTTTTTTTTCAGCATAGTCAAAATATCAATAAACAAATCCCGCTGTTAAACCATGAACCGGCGGTTAGACCCGTTTTGTCCGGTTAACATCACTTTTTACGTTTTACATATTTTCAAGCTTGCTTAGATCTTTTCATTGGCTTGACATTACTTTCATTGCTTAGGGTCAATAATATTCGTTTTTACTCGGAAATATGACCAACAAGGGGCCACTTTTATTAGTTTTCTTTAGGCCATCTATAATTCAGGACCGGTCCCGATGGTACTGATCGTCTGACTTTTAGATGTGCATGACAAAATACATATAACCCTTATATTACCGGGCCAAATCTAACCCTTGTGAGCTAAGCTAGTACTAGTATACTTTATATTGTCCACTTTTTGTCCAAAATAATAAAAAAAAATATTGCCCACTTAAACGTCAACACATTTTATACTATATTAAAGGACTTACCTACGAAGCAGTTGCATGAAAAATTCCTCTGCTATTTCGTGGCAATTAATAGAGAAGAAATATGTATATGCGTGGTGAGCGATATGTGCCACGATAAAATGGACAAGCACTGCCTTTATAGATCATGTATTCTCTCATTTCTTTACGGAGTCACGCGTAAAACTATAATCACGTAAATCAAAAAAAGTTTAATTTTCTCTCCCAAGAGGTTCCAAAATGCCCAAGGTACGAATATAGACTTTTTTTTTTAAGTATAAAATATATACGGTAATACGGAAGGTTTTTAGCATGAATCTGTTAGCTAGTATTAGACCTTTTTTGTTTGAAGAAGAAGAAGAAAAGAAAAACATATATATAGTGGTAGTATAATTTTGAAAATTTCATGAGCAGAAAATCTTGATGTCGGTGAGTATGAGGTGCGAAAAATGTCGTTCGGAAGCTCTCAAGATCGGAGCCAAAACCACTGGTAAGATATCCCATTACACCTTAACTAAACAAGATTATGATATGTAACAACAAGGGCCGCAAATATAAAATAAATCTTGAATATTAAAATTGCAAATAACTGAATCCTTTATATGAATATGTGTAATATATATTTGGGGTTCCGTAATCCGTAATCTATCAAAAAGAGAATTTATAAAATGTCTCCGGAACCGGCATTAGGTTATGTTTATAGTATGCATCTAGCAAATTATGTTTTTGTTTATTTCATCATCTTTTGCTTGATTTTTCTCATGAATATACTTTTAAACTATTGGTTGAAAAAACAATGATGGAGCAGGAGTGACGTTTGTGGGAATAGAAGGAGAAGAGAAAGACAAAGTGGTGGTGATCGGAGAAGGTGTCGACGCCGCATGTTTAGTTGTCCGGCTTCGCAAGAAAGTTGGTTTCGCTGATCTTATCAGCGTTGCAGATGTTGACTCTTAGAAATACAAGTCTTATACTAGTATTACATTTTTTTTTTAAACAACTTTTCAACGATTGATTATGTAATTTCTCAGTTTTCTTTCAGAAACCATATACAGATTTATATAATCGCAATTTTCTCTAGCCATATAAGGAACGAGATAGTTTAAAAGTTTTTCTCTCATCATTCCCTTCTATCTATACCAATTGAAAGTGACTAATTAAAACTAATCGATGATATTAAAAATAGCAACATTTTGGGAAAACAAATCCATGATAATGAAAAAAAAAAAAGAAGAAGAGAGAGTAAGAAATAACAAATTCCATTTTGTCATCGGCCTAGACAAAAAATTTGAGGAAGGAGCTTAAGAAAAAAAAAGGATGAAATAAAAAGTCAAAAAAGGGCACCTGAAAAATATTAGCAAAAACAGAGAGTGCAGTTCTCGGGATTAGGGACGATATGGCCAACGTAAGAGGCAATCTCTCCTCGTTACGTGTGTTCATTTGTTTTATTACAAAATTATATAGTAAAGCCGATTTGGAACTTTTTTCTTCCTTTTCAAAAGGGAATCAAAATTTTGTACTCATGAGAAAGTTCGTGTAGAGAGATAGAGAGAGATGATCTGTATTGGCTGGCAGTTGGAGGGGGTTTTACTCAGATGCTACTTGAATCCCTACCAAAGATGAAACGCCTCATCCAATCTGAAACCACAAGCACTCTTGTACGCCAGCTCACTTGCTTACTGTTCCATACCAAAATGTTTTCTTTTTAAGTGAAAAAACACTTGTTTGTAGATTTGTTAAGAAAAGAAGTTTATTTGTATTTTTACCTTGCGTAGACGGAATACCACAACCACTGACTGCTATGTCCAATAGAAACCCAATCTCCTGGAAGTTGTGCTGCCGTTTGTTCCCCTCCCAGTGGTGCAAATTGTCCCAAATGCCTGTACCTGTTACACCCGCCAAACCGATTTTTAACCAAACCAATACCCAAACATCATCCGAACACCAAAACCGGAATTGTTTTGATTTGTCTATATCCAAAGGACCTACACCACAATTTAAGCGGGGCCAAAAATGAAACCAAAACTTCTATCTCTTTTAAAAACTTCAAACTAAACTTGTACCAAATGAATCAAAGACGATTTCAAGTTGGTTACTACATTTTCAGTAAACAAGAATATTGATGTTGAGAGGAATTTCCAAAACACAGTGCAATTTGTTAGTCTACTTGTGTGTATTAGGCAGTGAAGTTTAGTGTTTTGGAATAGCCTCGACTCTAGCTAAATACTACGAGTCATGGGCATTGGACCATAAGGGTGTAGAAAAGATGGAGTTTATGCCTTATATTAGGTAAGAAAACAAAATGTTAGGAAGCACATTTAGTGAGTTTATATAGTTTAAATGTATATTAGTTAGGGTGGATCAATCAACAAAAAGACTCAGATATTGATTCAGATTTTTTGGAAGGACTAACCTAAAGGGACGGAAACGGTGACGACCTTCTCCTCTCATCCTAATGGGACCTTCTGGATTCTTCTCACACTCTTCCATGCGATCAAAGCATTTAGCTAGGTAAGCACCTTGCTGCGCAGCAACCTTTAAAATCCACATATAACAACCAATTGATAAGAATCCAGCAAACAAGAGTTTTTAATCGAATATGAACAAAGACTTAAATAGCTAAACTCCAACCGAATTACCTGTGCTGTAGCTGGAAGAAACTTCACTTGCGAGTCAACCTGAGAAAGAGCAGATTTGAATTCTTCAATCTTCAGTTCGATGTTCTTCTTGGATCCATCATCAGTTTCGGCTTCTTTTAGAAGATCAGCAATGCCACGCATACGTTTACTTTTCAAGTAGAGCTCCACTTGAGGGTATCTAACACAAATGTCATCCATTGCTTCTTGAAACTCTTTGAGAGTTAGTGTCCCAGACTTGTCTTTGTCTGCTTTGCTAAATATAGCCGAAACATCCTCCTGCAACATGAAGCCATTGATATTATTTTGGTTTATAATCTACAACATTAATCCAGAATTTGGGAAGCAATAGAAGCGTCAAGTTACCATGACTTTGCGCTGGTTAATTGTTGCGCAATCGCCAAGGGCATATATGTTATCACATCCTTCTACGCGAAGCCATTCATCAGTGGCCAGAGCACGTCTATTACCCTGCAATTACAAAGAATATTTCTTAGAGCGAGTTGATGAAACGTGTTTGCTAGGAAATGTAGAGAATGTAGTGTGCGAGTTTATCAGAAGCACATTACTTTACCTGGCCAATTTGTTTCATAAAATCTTTTATGACAGGACGAGTTCCAATACCAGTTGACCAGACAATCATTCCATAAGGAATTGAGGAAACCTCTCCTCCTTTGGTTTTAGCAGATATGTCTTTCTCATTCACTTTAGTTACCATCGAGCCAAGTTTCACATCAATTCCATCTCTGCTAAACTTTTCTTCAGCAAACTCAGTGATTCTCTTGTCAAACCTGTGAAAGAAAAGCTTCCCATGAATCAATATACAACGTTTTTATGGAAACATGAAACTTTAAAGATTGCTCACGTATGAACACAAAAGAAGAAGTTCAGAGGTAAGAAATTCTACATGGTCAGGATGTGGTCTGCGGCCTCCAGAAGAGTGATCTGCACTGAACCCTTGGCTCTAGGGTAGAGACTAACTAGATCCTCAGAAACAAAATCATGCAGTTCAGCGGCAAACTCAACACCTGTTGGCCCACCACCAACAACCACAAAATGCAGAATTCTCTTCCTCTCTTCATCGCTTAGATCTGGTAGACTTGCCTTCTCAAAGGAATCAATTACAGTTTTACGGATTTTCTGAGCATCTTCAACCTCCTACAAGCAGCAATTGAAACCAATAAACGCATCAGAACTTTAACAACCATACAAATGATCAGTCAATATATCTGCTTTTTAGCTGTAAACTATCATTTCTTACTAAAAAAACATACCAAGAGGCTACAAAAGGGAGTTAAGAGCCAAGAAAACTTACTTTCAGAAAATGGCAGTTTTCTTCCACTCCGGGTATGTTAAAGGTGTTAGACTGAGCTCCAGTAGCAATTACAAGGTAGTCATAATCGACAGAAAATTCTTTCTTTCCATTTGAAGCAAGGCCTTGTTTGGATCGGCAATACACTTTCTTGCTTGATGGATCAATTTTGAAACATTCTGCCTCCAGGTAAGACGTATCAACGTTCTTCAATTTTGTAAAGGCAGGAAAACAAGCGTGCATTAGCATTCACACTTTGGAAATAGAAGAAGCATCATCCTAATGGTTCAATGCATACCCATAACCAAAAAAACTTATGCATCTAAAACAACAAACTGCCAATATGTCAGAAGTTTGTTAACTGTTACAGCATTTGCAAGTTAGTCTACTCAAGATAACATTGTTTCAGAGAAATATAATGAAACACTGTAGCAATGAGAATAAGAAAAGAAGACAAAAATGACATTTAATCTTTAGACATCTATATTTTTACAGCAGAATTACCTTTCTTCCAATGTTACGAACAGGCTCAACAACGCTGCGAGCTTCAACAGTTCCACAGGTAACACTAGGTAGCAAAGGAGTGAAAGCAAAGTAGTTTCGAGGCGAAATAATCTGAACCTCGTATTGAGAATTATTCAAATTCTTCAAGAAACTAGTTCCAGCCCAACCAGTTCCGAGCAGCACAACCTTCTTCTTCCTGGTTCCAGTTTCAACAACAGCAGCAGAACCGTTCACTCCATAAGATGCGTTTGCCTCAGAATAGGCTATAAGTCCACCACCACTATAACAACAACGTTACAGTACATATCATCAGTAACAACAAAAAAAAAAAAAAAAAAAAACTTAAAATCTAAATCAAATCTTTGCATTTTGAGACACAGAAACATAACGAAACCTAGAAAAATTATACATCTGAAAAAAATCTGAGATCTGGAAAATTCGACAATCATATCTTACGAAAATCAAATGCGTTCTTCCTGAGAGATTCGGAATGTAGAAAAAACAAGTGTAGCGTGAATCATACAACCTAGAGAATCTCTTTAAAAAAAAATTGTTTCTGAGGAATCTGTTCATAGGTTCACTAGGTAGAGGATCTGTTGTAAGGTTTCAACAACAGAAACGAGAACAGATCATAGAGAGAAAAGTAGGAAAGGACCTGATGGTGGAGACGACGATGATTCGGGTGAGAGAAGGATGATCTTGAAAAGCTTTGGAGAATCTCTCGAAGAAACTGAAGTTTCTCATATTAGCTTGCTTGTTCTTCTTCGATTCAATCGCAGAGGAGAAGATAGATTTGTTGACAACAACGAACAGTAACGCCAAGTATCCTGGAGAAAAATTAAGTTGCAAGGGAAATAGAGAGAGGAAAAAAAAGATCTGGAGGGGCCAACACGACGAATGAGACGGTGGAGAAGTAGAGTTTGGCGAACGTTTGGTTGACCACGTGTCGTCCGTGGAAAATTCCAGTCAAAATTAAAAAACTTATATGTGAAAAAAAAACAATAAAACGAGGCCAACGAACGAGGTTCGGATTGGTTGAGAATATTTCTTTCTATTTATTAAATTGTTTTCTTTAATATTTTTATCAGTTTCGTCACGTATTAATTATGACATTTCAAAATTATTAATATTGTTACGGTGAGAATATAATAAAAATATATAAAACGATCTAGGCTTTGGTGACCAAGGCCAGCCAGATCCTCTATGAATCTGACTATCTCTGTTCTCTAACCATGTTACATTACATTATAAGCAAATCGTGACGACATAACATTACTGTTAGAGAACAAATTCAACTTTGTTTGTTACAAAAATAATCATATATATAAAAGTAGAGTTCCAGTCTCTCCTTATTGGTCCACTTGGCAATACAATTTTAACAAAAAAATATATATTAATACACAAATTTAAAAACAATTAATTTTCATATTTAACTCACATAATATAAAACTGAAATCCTTATAGTTTCTCCCTATAAATTATGCATTAACTTTATTTCTCCACTAAGTTGTATTAATCAATTGTATTAAAACAAAACAATAAATTAGAATTGTAACTCTCATTTTTCTAAATATAATTTTTCATCATTTCTCTTCCTATAAATACTCATTATCTTATTCTCTTAGTCTATCACTCTTTCATTCTCTCATCTTCTTCCACTACTCTCAAATCTCTTTTTTGTTTTGTTTTGTTTTGTTTTGTATCTTTTTTGTTATTGTTGTTGTATGGGTTATAAAAAATCAAATCAAATATCATTGTAAAAGCTTAGTTTTAGAGTTTGTATGATATGTATATCTTATATATTTATTTTAATCTTTTAAAATGTTTATCTCCATTTTCTATTTTATATTAACATCTTATAAGTCATTATTTTCATACTTCCTTACAATATTCACCACACAATAAGATCATAAAGTTGAAATGATCCATATGTAATTATCTATTATGTCTCTGGTTATCTCACATATTCATGTATCATTTTTAATAATTTATAAAGATCAATATAATATTTAAAGATCAATATAATTATCCATTTATCCATTTATAAAGACTATTTTGTTTTGTGATCCAATTGTTAAATCTGCAGAGATCAATATAATATATATATATATATATATATATATATATTTTTTATGATTTGAGGTTTTTGAAAACAAAAAGAACATAATTAAACAATTGGTTTTTTGTGTCTTTAATCAAAATAAAAAATGATCCAAAAAACAAAACATATTCAACTGGAACTTAAATATAAAAATAAAATATAATTTTAAAAATATCATTTCACTAAATTCTCTAAAGATGAAACCATTAGTATGAAATCTAGCACTATAAATTAAATTGATGAGTGAAAACCAAAAAAATATAAGTTATCCTTGGGATTTTAAAAATTATTGAGATTGAAGAATTCATATAATTTTATAAGAAAACTAATTTAGTTTGTCACTTAAAAAGTAATATTTTTTATTTTGAAATATTATGTGTAAGTGTTGAGTTTATATCAACAAACAACCAAATCATGTGAATTTTGATTCAGCCACTTGGTATTCCTTTTATTTTAGGTTATAAAAAATTAAAATATTTATTTATAATTAAAGACATGTAACTCCATTTAACTCAAATGTAACTCCTATCCAATAATTGTACATTAATTCATTCCTCCTACTAACTTATTATCTTTCAAGAGAAATTATTTTTGGTTAAATTTTAATATTTTTTATTTATTTTGGTTGGCTAAACTTATATTCATATTTTGGTTGGCTAAATTAATATATTTCTCATGTAAAATTATTGTTTATAATATATTTCTCATTTCAAAGTTTAAAGCAATATATCATATATATAAATATAAGGTTTTGGTCTCTCCTTATTGGTTGATTTTCATTTAATGTTTTCTAATTTTTTTTTTTTTTTTTTTTCTAATTGCTTTAAACAATATTTAAGACCCAATAAACACAATACATTTAACTCACACATTAAAATAAAATTATAACTGAAAATAAAATAAATTATGCATTAATCATATTCTACCACTCAATTTTATTCAAACACAATAAATTACTATTGTAACTCCATAGTTCTAAATGTAACTTCCATCATTTCTTATCATATAAATAAGCATTCTCTCAATCTATCATTCTCTCATATTGACATTCTTTTACTATCTCATTTTCACATTCTCTCATTCTCTTCTACAATACCTCAAATCATTTTTCGTTTTTTTTTGTTATTTTTGATTTCTTATTTTTGTTGTATGGGTTGTAAAAAAAAAGAGAAATATCATTGTAAATTGTTAATGCTAAATTTTAATTTTAGAGACTACATGATATATATTTTACATTGTTCTTATTTTAAAAGATTTATCTCCTTTATCTAATTTGGATTATTATCTTATAAGTAATCATTCTCTCTTCCTCTCCCACCAATATCAAATGTTGTTATATCTCATATGTGTTGTAAGAGTTTGATTCTATATTTTAATTTAGAAAGTATTATATATATATATATATTACATTGTTCTATTTTTTAAAGATTCATCTCCATTATCTAATTTGGATTACCATCTTATAGTAAACATTCTCTCCTCCTCTCCTACCAATATCAAATGTTGTTATATCTCATATGTGTTGTAACTTGTAAGAGTTTGATTCTATATTTTAATGTAGAAAGTATTATATATATTTAACATTGTTTTCAATTTTTATTTTATTTATATAAAAAAATATTTCTTTTATATTTCTTGCCTTTCTAATCTATTCATATTTATTTTTTAAATTTGCATAGTTAAATTTAAATTCACATATGTTGGTTTTAACAAAACAATCAACTTTATTTGAGAATTAGATGTTCCTATTCATTTTTAAACGATCAATGTGTAACATATAAGCATTTTGTCTTGCAATCACAAGTTCCATTTCCATTGCTTAACTCCATGGTTAAACTATAATATATGTTGTCCTATTTGTAGGAATAACAACATACTTATTTAATTTATTTAAAAGAGCAGATGATTAAACGAAATAAACATTTCTCCAAATTTTATAATTCAATCAGTGAGTGTACTTATTACTTTGAAAAACTTTTACATTGAAGTTCATAAAATCATATAAGAAAACTAAAATACTATATCACTTCAAATTTGGAAGGAAACACTTGGTATTCCTTTTAAAAAAAGTCAAGACACATATAAAAATTTATTAATATTTAACTCACTTTAAAGACATTAAAGGTCATTTAACTCAAAAATAACTTCTATCCAATAATTTCATACATTCCTCCCACAAATAAAAAAATATATATATATGTTCAAGATTGTATTTAAATATTACATAATTTTTTAGTTAGCTAAATTTATAGTCACATATATACAATATATATACATAAGAATTTATATTACTTATTAACACCATAATTCGACCCATTATTTGCTTAACTCAATATTGGTTTCAAAGCCAACTAAAGAAAAACAGAAACGATCTTATTGATATTAGACCAAAACATGGGCATACAAACATAATCACTTACACGGAAGATATTTTAAAAAAATAACTTATTATTGCAACATCAACGTATGAAGGGTTTACATAAGCAGTTAATTAGAAAATCTATAATACAATAAATGTATTGGAAACAATATCAGTCAATGATAAGATTGGATCCTCAAAAGCAAGAAACAACAACTTCATAATTCATAAAAAATAAACGCCACAATTATACACATCTGAACGAAATGGTATAAATATATAGTGTATAAATAAAAGTGACGGAAAAACCCGTATATGCCTAATTAAAACGAAATAATACAAAAAAAAATGAAAAAGATATAAAAAAATAAGAAAATGCCAACTATACCACAACCCACGCGTTGCGTGGGGATGCACCTAGTAATAATAATAAGATACTTGAAGGAATCATCAAATAATAGTCAACAAAAATTTGCTGCCATAAGAAATAAATAATACTGTTAGTCAGAATATTTTTTTCTTTGGCCCCAATATAATAGGAAAAATGAACTACTTGCCAAAAAAAAAAAAATTGTTCTCGTATATACAACGCATCTATATTTTCATTTATTAGTTATTTATTTATCATCGGCATATTTGTTTTTCACAACAGAAATTTCTCATGAAAAATATCAGTCTGATAACGATGGATATTTGATCTTCTTCGGTTTTTCCCATATCAAGCTCACATTTTCCGGTTAACTCCACTCATCAGTCATCAATAACGGGGGAATAGTTTGTCCAAATCAGAACCGGAAATTAAATCCGGTTTAAAGATTGTTAACGATGGGAATTTGAATTTCTCTTAACCTCACTGAACCGGATCCGATCTTTTACATCAATAACCGAGGGAACCGGGTCCGATCTTTTACATCATCATTCAAACTGGTTTAATTGACCGTTCAATCCTCATGAACCAGGTCGTATCTTTTCACCCATAACCGTGAATTCGCGGTTCAATTCGAGACTGGAATCCAAATCATACTCCGGATTAAACGTTGGTAACGATGAGGACCTCTCGACAGATAATTGATGAACATTGACATAACGAATCATCAAATGACATTATACATAGAATGCTAAATACTAGATTTTATAGAATGTTGATGTTTTTTAGTTTATTTTTATTTATATTTTTAAACATTCAAAGCATGTATATATTATATATTTTTTTAAAAATAATTCAAGATTCTAAAAACTTCCTACACACAGAAAAACTAATTTTCTGAAATCATAGAAACCATATTAAATTTTGAATTTTGTGACCAATGATACTCGAACCCAAGTGATGGGATTTTTCTCCTTTTACCATTGGACCAAGACGACTTTATTTGGATCATATTATTTTGCTAATGCGTGAAAACATAAAATTTTAATAAAATTTTCAGAATGATAACAAATAGCTTAATCATATTTTAAAAAGTGAAATGATATAGTGTTCATCACTTAAATAATTCTAGTCACTTTTTATTTACAAAAAGGTTAGTGAATTATTCATAGTTGATAACTTTTTACGATCTTTGGTGTACTAGACTCCTTGTTATAAGATCATCGTTGATCCTTTCGTGATTTTTTCCCTCAATGCAGAAAATAGTTTTTGTTCCTGGTTTTCTTCCATTTAATACAGTATTGTTCTAATATGTACTTTTGTCTTCGATGTCCGAATGATTTAAACTATTATAGTGAGATTACTTAAGGTTTAAACACTTTTTTTTAATGAATCACTATAACAAGATAATATTGAAGGTCGTCTATAATTTGTATTTATGAAAAGAAAAAAGTTTTATAATACTCGTTACTTAAACTAGACATTGAATATGCGTAATAATTGATTTATTCATGTGAATGTNTTTTTTTTTTTTTTTTTTTTTTTTGTTAAATCGTAGATTAAAACTTAATCAAATGTTACAAACAAAAGAGACAACAATACCTCTTTTGCTGCTTTATCAGCTCGGAAGTTGTTTTCTCGTTTTACAAAGATGAAATCACAAACTAAGAAATCGAGAGATAGAGCAAGGATGTCGTGTTAAATCCCATAGAGTTCCTTCAGCTGGAACTCCGAATTGAGTGCTTTGATCAACTGCTGTGAATCTGAAGCAAAAGAAAGTTTCTGAAAACCAAGCTCCCAGACATGGCGAAGAGCATGAAGCAAGGCCAAAGCTTCCACCACTAGGGGGAGCTCACATTCGTCGCCACCGCTGTACCTTGTCTCTCAGAGGAGGGAAGGTGTTGCTCAAACATCCATCCAAAACCCGCTTGATTTGTTTCCTTATTCCATGCTGCATCAGAGAAACAGCGGATAATATCGGGATTTGAAGGGTTAGAATAGGTCGGTGGAGTTTGGGGATTGGGGCTTCTAAGGTAGATCTGAGCATTTACCCAACTTCGGGCTTGGCTGATCGCATGAGTGGAAACCTCCCGACTAGGTGTTTGGGTCTGCTCAAAAATTTGCCTGTTTCTATTGGTCCATATCGCCCATAGGATCCAAGGGGAGATGGCGCCTTGCGGCAATCCTGTCGGAGGTAAACAGCTTAGTTTATTCGCCGTCTCTAGTCCTTGTTGGAAGCTTATCAGTTGGGAGAGATTGAGATGATGCACTACTGGAAGCAAACCCCAGATTTCACTTGCAACAGGGCACTGAAAGAAGAGATGTAAAAGCGATTCATCTTGATCACAGTGTGGACAGAAAGCCAACTGGTTGATGCCTCGGATCTGCAAGTTCTTTCCCACTGGTAATCCGTTGTTCATAGCTCTCCAGAGGAAGGTTTTAATCTTTGGTGCGCACTATAGGTTCCAAATGTCTTGAAGCCACTTAAAATTAAGATGGGTGGGTGGTTGGGGTGGTTTGGTTAGAGAGTTTTTCATCATTAATGCTGAGTGGTATCCTGTCTTTGCGCTATAATCACCATCCTTAGTAGGCAGCCATAAAAATTTATTCTGAGCCCCCAATTTACTCAGTCTAAGAGAAAAAAATATAGGATTCATACTGAGGATGGGTTTGGCGTATAAGATTTGAATCCCAATCTTTGGAGACAGGACACACAAGATCCTTAACAAGCATCTCTCTGTTTTGCTCCGTAGGTGGTCCTACTGGTATTAGTGGGGAGGATAGAGATAGCCACGGATCTGACCAAACCCTAATGGTGTCGCCTGAACCTAATGCAATCCCCAGTTGAGATTTGAGTAGATCACGTCCAATACAGATGCCACGCCAGCCGTGAGAAACCGTGGAGGAGACTTGGCATTCCAGGAAGGATGAGGTGGTACAGTACTTGCCTAAGAGGATTCGTGCCAGCAAACACATTGGACTTGTAAGTATTCTCCAGCTTACTTTTGCAAGAAGAGCATCATTGAAAGCTGAGATATCTTTAAATCCTAATCCTCCATCCCTCTTAGTTTTTGCCACTTTTGACCAGGCTATCCAAGTCATCTTCTTCTTGTATAGGGAGGAATCCCACCAAAACCTGGTTAGAGCTGATTGGATTCTTTTGCATAGGGAGACTAGGACTTTGAAGCAAGTCATTGAGTATGTTGGTATAGCCGATAGAACAGATTTTAACAAAATGGTTTTCCCCGCAGAGGACAGGAATCTTGCGGAGCAGCTTTTGGATGTTTGGTTTATCCGATCAATGATTTTGTTGAAAAGGTCCCGTTTCTTTCTTCCAAACATTTCAGGAAGCCCAAGGTATTTGCCTAAACCTCCAACTTTTTGTATACCAAGGATTTGTTGGGCCTCTTGTTTGATATGTTCTTCTGTCTCTGCTGAAAAAGTGACTGCTGATTTAGCTTTATTTATCATCTGACCAGACGCCTCTTCGTACTGATGTAGTATCTTCATGAGGACTCGACAACTCTGAGCGTCCGATCTGCAGAAGAATAGGGTATCATCTACAAACAGAAGGTGGTTAAAGCGGGGACTCCCTAATGCGACTCTAATTCCAAATAAGCTTCCATCTACCTGAGCTTTTGCACACATTCCTGCTAGTACCTCAGTACATAGGATAAATAAGTAGGGGGACAAAGGATCTCCTTGCCTAATCTCCCCTGTAGGTAGAACTAGACCCTGAGAAGAACCGTTTAGTAGGAAAGCATAGGAGACCGTAGAGATACACTGCATAAGCCATCTTATCCAAACTTGGTGAAAGCCCATTCTCTCCATTAACAGTTCTATGAAGTCTCATTCAAGTCAGTCGTATGCCTTGCTCATATCAGTTTTGACCGCCATGTAGCATCTCTTAGTGGCACCAGAGGTTTTGAGATAATGCAGGGCTTCATAAGATATTAGGACATTGTCAGAAATAGCTCTCTTAGGCACAAAAGCAAACTGAGTCTCCGAAATTATGTCTTGCAACACCGGTTGGAGCCTTCTCTATAGTAGTTTGGATATGATCTTATAAAAAACAGAACAGAGGGCTATTGGTCTGTAGTCCATCATTCTTTGTGGGCTTTGGATCTTAGGAATCAGTCAGATGTGTGTTTTGTTAATGCTCTACTATAGGCACGACGAGGAGAATAAAGATTGAATCTCCAAGACCACATTTGGGCCCACGACTTCCCAGTTTGATTGAAAGAAACTGGCAGAGAAGCCATCAGGACCCGGAGCTTTATCTACATGAATGGAGAAGCAAGCTTTTTGTATTTCTTCTGGGGTTGGATGAGCAATAAGGCTCTGGTTAATTCCGTCTGTTATACACGGTGAGATTGAGTCCTCTACTAAATGGCGCCTCTCTCCCGGCTTGGTGGAGAATAACTCAGTGAAATAGTCAGATATCACCTTCAGGATAACTTGCTCTTCATATGTAGGTTGGCCCTCCTTATCCTCAATTACTGCAAATTTATTAACAGTGGTTCTCCCTCTAGTAATGCAGTGGAAATAGCTCGTATTCCTGTCCCCCAGACCTAACCACAATTGTCTACTCCTTTGTTGCCAGAATTCCTCCTCCGCTTTGTAAGCTAAAAGCAGTTTATTGTTTATCGAGGATATCAAAGTTTGCTCAGAAACTTGGCTTACCATAGCTTCCTCTAGCTTTTCTTTTAGTTCCTCAATAACAATCTTACTGTTTTGGTGATTTGTTTTGGTCCAGGAGATGATCTCAGTTCGACATCGGCTGATATTTTCTTCCACCAATTCCTCTTCATCAAAAGACCAGGCCTCATTAATTATCTTCTTGATTTCTTCATTTTCTTTAAGGCGCCTATCGTACCTGAACACTCCTCTCTTTTTCTTTTTTGTCAGGTCTAGATGAGTAAGGAGAGGTCTGTGGTATGAACCCTCAAAATTCAAGTATGCACTTCGGCTTGAGGGGTACTCTACGGCCCAAGCAGCATTAGACATCGCTCTATCCAATCTGCAGTGTACTAGGTGATCATTTCTTTTCCCCCTCCAGGACAGGAAATTACCAGAGTGCCTTAGATCAAATAGGTCGCATTCATTCATAAAAGTTCTGATGTCAACAAAGGTACCCTCATGTTTGTATGCTCCTCCTTGTTTCTCCGAGGCATCAATTATATTATTAAAGTCACCAGTTAGGAACCAAGGGTCGTCTCTGTCTTTGCCCAGAGCTGTTAATTGATCCCAAATAATCTTTATTTTGCTTCTGTCAGGTTCACCATATAAGAATGTGGCAAAGAAGCTCTTACCATTAACTCCTATTTGTGTGTCTATGAAGTTCTGGCAGCTTAACAACACAGTAAGTTCAGTTTCCTGGTTCCAATAAAGTGTTAAACCGCCTCCACCAGGGCTGTGAGGGGAGATTAAAAGTTTATTAGGGTAATGGAGCCAATCTAACTTTTTTAGGACAGTTTCATCAGGGTTCTTGGTCTCCATGAGGAAGATGATTTCCGGAGAGTCCTTGGAGTGGATCTCTCGAAGACGCTGGACTGTTATGGGGTTCCCCAGCCCACAACAGTTCCAGCTCAGGAGCTTTAAGGAAGAGGAGAAGGTGGGTTTTGAAAATCCACCTTCTTCCTTATCATTGCAGGTATGAGAACATCCTTTCTGTTTGGGCAATTTAACTGTTTTTGCACGTCTCCTTGGGGAAGGGATAATCGTTTTTTAGCTAAACCTCTGTTAGGGCCTTCACTGCTTTCTCCCCTTTTATCGAACCCCAAACTAGCATTGTCTTTTGTCTTTGGTGAGCTTTGAAGTAGGAACTTGTTTCTCTTGCTTGATTTTGCACCGTTTAATTGTAGAGGGCTCCTGTTTATCTGTTTTGCCAAAGGAGGTCGACCTCTCCTTTTCTTTGTAACACCCGCTTGTGTTGTCTCTCTAGTTGCACGATGGGGGGGAAGGTCAGTGGTTTCCTCTAAGGGAGCATTATGGGGGGTTGAGTTGTCAGCCAGAAGGGCATGGTTAGCCACCTTCGCGGCCTGAATGATTTGAGCTGCTGTCTCCACAATGAACCCTTTTGCCCCTCCTTTTGAATAACTCTGCACTTTCTAGCAGCACGTTCGCTTGGATTGGTGCAACTTATGTATTGGACAGTGTCCTCTCTTAATTCTTCAAGAACTTCTCAGTTGTTGGGATCAGAGGAGGGGGTGGGGTTAAAGTCTCTACAGAGGGTAATGATCTCTCTAAAGGAGGTCTTCGAGGGCGAGAGGTTTTAGAGCTATCAGAGCGGGGGATTACAGAACAGGTTGCTTTCTCCCTCCATTGTAGATTTGCTGAGTACGATCTCTCCTTGTGCCTGTTGTGATCATTTTCAGGCACATCTCTGGGCGAGTAGTAGGATCTAGAAGCCTGACCCCTGGAAAGTGAGGGTCTATGTTCCTCAGGTCTGTTAGGATATCTTTGGACCTTTCGTGTAGCATATTCCTCCGAGCCTTCCTTTGAAAAAGAGTGTGTTTGGGGATAAAGGTTCACACCGTGGGATCTGTCTTGGAGAGGAGTCAACAAGTCTCGCTGAAAGGCTGGGGCAAGCTGTGTGGCTCCAGAAAGCCTCGAGTGGTCCTCTCCCCTTTTGGGGGCCAAGAAATTGTCTTGGGGGAGGTAATAGTTTCTTCGGACCTCAGGGTTTTACGAGAGGACGAGATAGGCAGAGTACTCTTTTGTGCTTCCTGTTCTGCTAGAAAACCCGGGCAGTGTCGTTTCTCATGAGTCAGGCGGTAGCAGTAGAGACAGTAGTTTTTTAGATTCTTGTATGCAAAGGTTACCAGGGTTTCGTTGCCATCAGGGAAGTCAACAATTGTCTCCTTAGTAATTGGGTGAAGGCCATTGATCAACACTCTTATCTTCACAGCCTTATTAGAGATCTCTGTGTCTAATAATTCACCAAGTTCTTCACCAATGGGTTGGAGCATCTTTAAGTGCCAATAATGCTTTGGTAGTCCCTGAATCTCGATCCAGAAAGGGATCATAGAGGGGAAGGTATCTGAGATCACCGGTTCCCACCTTTATAGAATTACCATCCACTGGTTGTAGTGGTAAGGTCTATTATCTAACACTTTTTGGAGGTCCTCCTCAAGTTCAAAACGAAACTGGAAACAACCTCTCCCTAGATCAAATCCTGCAGCTTTACCTCTCAAGTTCCATATGTTAGATAAGAATGACAAGAGAGGCCAGATCCGCTGAACAGAAGGGTTAGTGAGTCTCCCGATTAAGGTAAGGGAGTTTTCAACAATTAGGTCTGAGGTATCCATTTCAGGGGCACGAATCCTCCTTCGGGGCAGGGGCAAAAACCACTTTCAAAACCCTTTCCTTTCAGGTGGTAAGGTATCTTCTCCTCCATGCTATGGTTTCGAGGGATTAACAATGTGATGGTAGTTTAGTGGCACTTTTTTGCTGGTCAATGCCAAAAAAGGCGTTTTTCCTTGAACTCTTATTCCCTTGACCATTTACCAACTTTAAATGACGATTATAAAAATCTAATCAAGTAACCTTCAATCCAAAGTTAGTCAGCTGTTTTAAAAATAAAAATAAACTATTTTGGTTGGTATTTTGTCAAGTTAAGACTCAAGGAAGTATTGACACTTGGTTAAATCATAATCATAATCGGTAGATTAGTGGAAGATGATGGAAGTTGGTAGGTCATTAGTTATCATGAGCTATCTAATTTAATGAATAATTAGGACTAGAAAATCGGAGGATTGCGAGAGCTTGCTGGGTCACCGAAACATTGTTAGTTGGAGATTAATGACCCACTTAGACCTAAATTTGACCATGTACTTTTCAGGGTCCGATTGAAAATACAGTATTGACTTTCAATTGCTTCTAGAATTTTTTTGTAGAATTTTTCAAAATTTTTTTATAATTTTAGAGTAAACCAACGACGGCGCGGTAGTAAATTTTCTGCTTTTATACAGTTTCTAATTGTTTTGTTTACCTTCTAATCATATATTTCAACCGTTAACAAAAAAAAAATCATATATTTCAATTATTCGTTGTTCCATCCGCTACTCAATTAAACTGACAATAGAAATGGTGATTCGAAACCAATTTAGTCTGAGTTTTTATATATAAATTAAATTATCATAAAAATTATATTATTCTTTTTTTTGTTTTCAAAAATACCATACGTTAGTTTCTTTTCATTAAACAATTCTCTTTTTTTTTTTGGTATATTTCATTTTTTTGGTATCCAACAGTTTTGGGATTCAGACAAATGCAGATGATCAGTGACCAACATTAGAATTTGGATTTCACAAAGAAAAAACAAAGACAATTGAATTCGGATGTGCAATAAAGATGCCACACGAAAGTGCATGTAAAGAACCACATGAGACGTTAGAACCATTTTCGACCGACCATGTGTCATTTAGTTGGTTTGAACTCTCTACACGAAATCATCAACACATTGGATTTGCATTATTGTATGGTTTAGACTCGACCCACGTAGTTCGGACTAAAGCCATTTAATAACCATTTTAAAAACATGAAAAAAAGAATGGATGGTTCTACACTTTCTACCACACTTACAACAATTTCGAATACGACATTTTTGTTTAGAGAGAAAGAAGGATCATGGGTTCGATTATTTACAACTTTCCAGATAACAAAAATAGCTGTCGGTGAGGTTTGTAATAGTATTATAGAGAGAACTTTCGTGAAGTGAAGCTACTTTTTTGGCTAGTTTTGTAGTATTCGCCTCTCTTTTCTTTGTACAACCCACATGTGAAGAGCAACTTATTAAATAAATAAATAAAAACAATCCATTTTTAGCTGTGGATCGGAGTGAATATGCATAATACGGCATAAAGTCTGCATAATAATTTAATCTGACACGCAATTGATTTATATTCATAAATAAGCAAATCTTTGAGATTCATATTCACATTCACAATGTGTTCACTTACATGCTACATAGATTTAAAAAAAAAAGAATATAGGAGGAGAAAGTCAAGAAATAGCAGAACTAACAAAAATAATTTTAAACTATATTACTATAATATATGTTATTATGTTTTAGGTAACATGTAAGTTGCTTAATTAGGTGTTTGGCAGGTAATTAAATATTAAATAATAAGAAGTATAAATAAATTGGTTAGAAGGT
Source organism: Camelina sativa (assembly GCF_000633955.1). NCBI lineage: Eukaryota > Viridiplantae > Streptophyta > Magnoliopsida > Brassicales > Brassicaceae > Camelina > Camelina sativa. The sequence goes on along the minus strand of NC_025697.1, from coordinate 21,294,945 downwards.
ATTTTACCAGTTAAAAAAATTCCAATCGTTACTTATTTTCTTGGACAATTAAAAATCCAATTTTGACCAGAGGGAACTTCTCATTGGACCATATATTATTACATAAGGAAATATTTTAGATTCATTTACGGTGTTCATTTGCATATAAATAATTTTGACAAATAGGAGAAAGACAAGAAATAGCAGAATTAAAGACAAAGAATCTTAATAATTCTTTAACTGAAAGAAGGACAAAAATCAGTACTTAGGATACTCTGATCACAAGCCAAAAAAAAATTGAAAATATAATATTATTCACAAATAAAATATTTAATAAACCTTGCAAACTCTGCAAATATTTTGTTATATTCACATGATGATCAGTAAATATAATAATTAAAAAAGCTTCAATGAATAAGAATTGAAGCAAAAGCAAACTCTTCTATGTCTTTCGTCATGTTCTGTCTTTCTGCACACAAAGTTAGCTGAGATCGAACGTTCCTCTTTCTTTATCCAATCATCATTTAAACAAGACCATAGAGATCTTGGACAAATCAGATTCTCGATTAATAGTCCTCCTTCGAATTGGTGCATTAGGTGGCTCCATTTCATCACTTTGACTACTCGAATCCGAATTCGAATTTGAATCTTCCTCGTTGATTAATACCGCGTCTCTAAATGGAAGTCTCTTTTTTGGTGTGCTATAATCAAAATGCGACTTCTTCGCTTCTATTACCTAAAATATTCATTAATACAAAACCACCCCCATTAACTCTCTTTCTTAGCTTATTTAGAAAATACTTGAATGATC
>NC_025697.1:21245849-21287709 GCF_000633955.1 Camelina sativa | reverse complement strand
CTTGAATGAAAAAAAAAAAAAAAAAAAGACTTACAGCTTTTCGTATTGTTTTAGATACAAGTTTTAGTGTCTCTAGGTCCTCGTGATCCACATGACAAAGCACTCGAATCTGCAAAACAGAAATCAAAATCAAATCCTAAATTAACCAAAAACTAATCACACAAATTACAATAAAATTAAATGGAACATACCAAAATATCTTGATGAAGTGATTCAAGAAGAGAGCGATTAGATTCTTCCGGCGGCGATGAATCATTATTAACCGGAGCTGATGATTTAGATATGAGAATCCTTTTCCTCCCTAACCCCCTAGTAAACCTAACAAACCCTAACCCTAATACCTCATAGTCACGCTTCGACTTGATAACCTCAAACCGACCACCGCCACTCACAAACGCCATAACTTTATAAACTGAATTCAGAAAGAAAAGCTAAGGGATGGATCATACAACAGCCAAAGATCCAAGATAAGATTTTATTTTTCTGTGTAACAGAAGTAAGAAACTAAAAAAATTATGTAAATCGTTTCAGAATCTGAAACTAAAGATTTGATTAGAGAGAGGAAAAAAATTGAATTAAGGAAGAAGTGGAAAAAAAAAAAAGAATAAAAAAGCTCGAATGGATCAGCTTACTTATAAAAAAACCTTCCATTTTTTTTCCGTGTTTGCCGGTGAATTAAATAAAAATTAAAGTATGACACGTGGAGTTCTATGATTGGGTAAGTGAGTAAGTGGTGATCGTGGTCGGTCGGTCTTTTTCGGCTGGCTTATAGAAAAAGGGCAGTGTCGGTTTTTTAATCACGGTGGAGTGATGAATCACGTGAGGTGACGAACACGGGTTAATCGGTGTGTCTTTTTGGTAATCGTGCGACACGTGTTTTCAACGGTGCGATTTTGTAGCTTTGTGAGGAAGGTTGACTTGTGTTGCTACTACTGCTCTCTTCTCATTGGATTCTGTTAAAAAGGAGGCTGACGGCGATCAACTTGATTCTCCACGTGTGAATATAAAGTTTTTGTTTTAAAAGTTTTTTTTTTTTTTTTTTTGAAAAGTTTTGGGAATTTACGAATAATGCCATGCTTTGCGGTTAAGATTTTTTAATAATCGAAATTTTTATTTTTGGGGAATTAAAAAGTTTGGGATTGTCATAAAAGATAGAGGGACTTTGGGATACAAAGTGATGCAGCACAGAAAATTAGAGTATTATTACCGTGTTTAGTTTTGATCCGGTTTATGTCAAAGTCCATGAGCATTATTCATTGGTGAATTTTTTTTCTTCTCTAAATAATAATAATACTAATGTTCAAAAATTTAGGTAGGCAATGAAATATATAAGAAAATTTCAACTGTTATTTTGGTTGTTCAGCTTAAAAAATATTTTCAGAAAAAAAAATCATTAATGTGTCTTAAATTAAGGTAAAATATTCAATTTGAGGTAACAAATCCTATAATACATTATACATATCTTGTTCCATTGCAAATTCCCTCAGTAGATAGAATATTGAGATAACAAATTATGGGAATTGGGTGACAGGTCTACTAGCTAGCACCATATATGGATTCTTCTATGGTTCATTTTGGATTTGGAAATTTTTTAATGAGAGGAATGTTTCTGTGAAAATAAAGAATGCCCAGAGAATGGCAAGAAGAAGAGCATTAATCAAGGCACCTGTTAGGTTATGTCACGTATGAAGCAGCATATCTAGAGAGAATCGTCTATTTATTAGATTTGTGACAAGTATAATCCAGTTACTTCCCAATTAATATCAATTTAAATAATATGCTTCTTAACTAAAAAGATTTGATTGATGATTCAAAATATTGCATAAACTTTGATGATGATGATGACATCGCCGTGATTTTTTTTTTTTTTAATTTGTAAAAAAACAGAGTCTAAAATAATAAAAAATGTGAGGTAAAAAAAAAAAAAAATGTGAAGTGTTGCGTTTTGAAGAATAATAACGCCGAATAAAGCACGAACGAGAGTACTTGTAATTTGTATTTTTCATATAACCAAAATATGGCACACTCAACTCCTCAAACCGTCAAACGTGTAAAACTCTCTTTGGAATTACTACTAAACTAGTATTAAAACAAAGACCATGGACACAAAAACAAGAGAGCAAACCTACTACACTGGATTCAGTTACCAGCTTTAGGCAAAGCTGCCATGAAAGAGTTGTAAGATGACTCAAGATCAAAGTGAAGTTGCCTTGACTGCTGTTCCGTAAGCTCATCAGCTGCTCCCATCTTAGACAACCTCGAAAGCCATTCTTTCATCTTCGTCTTCCCTTCGAAATCCGGCGGTAGAATGCTCAGTTTGTTGAGAGAAGCCGACAGATCAGACAAGAGAGGATACACCTGATCGACAGCCACCATGTTTAGTTTCAACGAATCCATCGACGTGATGAAGTTCTGTACACATTCAGCAACGATGGATGCAGAGTTGGAAGTAGTTGCTGCTACGGTAGCTCGGTGTTCCACTGTGGCGGGAAGACCTGATGTCACCAGGCGGTATATAGCAGCTGGACAGTCCATCTTGTACGTGTCTGCAAATCTTTCGATGTTTGGCACCGTGTCTTTGAGTGTAGCGGATAGTGTTTTGAAGTGGACAATGAGTTTCTGACATTCAGATTCGTACTCAGAAGGACTGATTAGGTCTCTTATATAAGCTTTCTCGAGCTTCTCTGTGGCTTTGATGATCGCAAAAAGCTCTGCAAAATTCTCGTACATCTCTCTTTCTCGCTTGTCGTTCCATAACTTGACCTCTGTCATCTTTTTTTTTTTTTTTAATCTTTAGAGCAAGAGGTTCCTTACTGTATCAATAGAAGAAAACATCTAATTTTAGCAATAGTTCTTCACCTAAATCTTGTTAGAAGCAATCAAAATCTCAGATTTCTTGATCCAACAGACTCAAAGTTAGAACTCTAAATTCCTCAGACACAGTGATATGAGTTTGAGATTTGATCAGAAAAACTCAAACGAAGAAGAAAATGGAAAACCAAATCGAATCATCTCTAAAACATTTTTAAGAAGCTAACCTCTCCACTAAAGCTTCCAATATCTTAACATACACCCAAAGTTACAAAATTGAGCAGATGACCATCGAGCAAAGAAGAAGACTCATATAAAAAGCTAAGCACTTTTTCACTAAAGCATTCCTAAATCTCACTCGCTAACAGAGTCAACGACGATTAGAAGACGAGACAAAAATGGAGACGGTACTTACACGAAGGAGACTTGAGTACAGAGGCTCGCTTCAATTTGATCTTTACCAAAAGTATAAACGAATCAATCTGTACCAAATTTTAAGCAAAAATTTAGAGGATTAATGGCTTGATTCAAGACTCTTGTAAGGTGATTGGGGTCGATTCAAAACCCTAAATTCAAGTAAATTAGGGGAAATTTACAATACATTTGATTAGTGATTCGAGATTGAACACATGGGCAATATCTGAAAGAAGAAAAAAAATCCATAGCGAAGGACGACTTTAGAGTAAAAGAGGGGAAAAAAAAAACTGACCTGAGAAATTTCAACGGAGGACGATAATTTTTTTTCTGATTGGGGAATTTGGTGAAGAAGGGAAGAAGAAGAAGATTACAATTATTAATTTGAATAAATCTTGGACCGGTGTCTAATTTGATTGTGGTCGAACCGGTTTTACTACCGGATCAGGGTGGGTCTATAAAGTATAAACAATGCTAATTGACTTTGGCCTTCAATGTGTATAGTTTTTGTATTGGTTTTTTTTTTGTTTTGATTTTGAGAATCTCTTTTTTTATCTGTTAAGATTTTGCCAAAATGGTTTTTCTAAAATTTAGAGAATTTAGTTTTTAGAAGATTTTAACAATTTTCATTAATAATCTAAAAACCATCTTATTTGAGTTTTTCATTTTTCCTATAAAAACAATTTACTTGACATTTTTCTATATTTTAAATTTGTTATTATTATTACTAGGACTCAGACCCCCCCCCCGCGATGTCGCGGGGGAATTATTTTAGAAAAAGTAAATAAATTTAAAATTTAAAATTATACATTATGAATTCATTTGAATGTAATAGAATAGTTTGAATACATAAACATTAAACATAAACTGTTACTAACAACATAACCATCAAAATGAAAACTTATAAACAAAAAATATTATGTAGAATATTTAAAGTATTATAAATATATAAGATATTTTATGAAGAATTATGGCAAAGAGCTACAATTAAAACTAATGGTTGTAATGAGTAAATGTAATTTTTATTAAATAATTATAATTAAAAATGTATTTAATAATGAGTTAAACTATATCAAAGAAAAATTGAAATTAAAATACACAACTTTCAAAACCATGATAAAATAATTTTTAAATATTAAAATAGGGTTTTAACAAAAAATTATGATAAATAGACGCAACTGTAAATTCTATAGTAAGTTTTATTAAATTTCTATATTGCTATAATCATTTATAAAATTTTAGTTAGATTATAGAATAACATTGAATATTAGATATTAATATTCAAATTATTTAAATCAACATAAAACGGAAAATTTGTTTCAATGAATTATGATTTGTTAGTTATTGATGACGAGACAATTTTATAGAAAGTTCAAAAGACATTACTATTTAAATAGATACACCTATTAGAACGAAAAATTGTGATGAAAAAATATGAATAAAAGATAGTGAAAAGACACAACTCTACAATGAACATATACAACTGTTTGAGTTAAAAAAACAAATAAAAACAATTTTTCACAAAAAAATAATATAAAATCGCAACTATTGTTCGCATTTATTCAGATTGTTATTATTACTTTTAAATATTAAATATTAAAATATTGTTTTAATGAAAAGTTATGATAAATAGACGCAACTGTAAATTCTATATTAAGTTGTATTAATTTTCTCTATTGCTATAATCATTTCTAAAATTAATATTAGATATTAATATTCAATTGTTTAGATTCAACATAAAATAAAAATTTTATTTCAACGAACTTGTTGGTTACTGATGATGAGACAAATATAAAGAGAGTTCAAAGACATGACTATTTAAATAGATACACGTCAATGACGTCATACACCTATTAGAACGAAAGTTGTGATGAAAACATATAAATAAAATATATATAGTAAAAAGACACAACTCTACAATGAACTGATACAACCGTTTGAATTTCTTTTTAAAAAACAAATAAAAACAAAAGTTTTACGAAAAAGGTACTACGAAAAATCGCAACTGTTTGCACTTGAATAAACCTAATAATCCATATAAACTGCTTTTAAATAAAAGACATCTTTATTACCATATTGAAAATGTCAAATTCAAAAACTCACTATATAATCCATCTAACTGTTGGAAAAAAACTCTAGGTATTTTTATTAAATTTTTATATTTAAAATTAACTAAAAGTTGTAAATTAGATTCATCATTCCAAAAATCTTTTGTTAAATCAAGAACTAGAGGAATTTCTTTACTCTTAAAAGAATGAATGCTAGAGAATAATTTAGAAAGCAGTACAAGCTGTTGAAATTGAAAATTTATATTATTTTGTGTCATGGCAAAAAAAAATGAAAACAGTTCAAACAGACAAATATATAGAGATTTCAAAAGATACGAATATTCCAATAAACACAACTCTATAGTGAACAGTTGTAACTTTTCATAAGTAACCGTTTTAATAAACCATCACGACTTTTCGGAAAATATCCAAATGGTAAGATTGAAAAAACACAATTGTTGGTCGCATTTATTCGAATTGTTATTATATATAGATTTTTTTTTTGTAAAATCCAAAAACCAAAAACTACAATCTAAAAACTATTTTAAAACTACCAACCATTCATGACCTTAGTTTTTTTGTTTGTTACTTTTGCCAAAATCCCTTTAAAGATTAAAGAAGCAAATTTTTTTGTATAAAATAATGCGTAAACGAGAAAAACAGTATGAAATAGCCCTTTACGAAAATGGTTTAGACATAAAAGTGAATCTGATGAATGACCAAAAAAGAGTTTAGAAAACAAAGATTTTGAAAAAAAATTTTGTAGAAAATATGAAATTACTTTTGTATTCATCTTTAACCAAGATTGTAACATGTAAATTTTATTCTTTAAATCATTATAAATGGGATTCATAATAACCACAACCAAATAGGAGCTAGAGCTAAAGAAAATGGTTTTTTCACAATAAAATAATATAGAAAAATTTTATAACAATATATAGTGATTAAAAAAAGGTCATTCACATTTTCAGAAAAGTAAAAGATATTTGTGTGTGACAATGGTCCATTAATCTTAGACATACAAAATTAAATCTAAAGACATACACATGTCTTAATTACTATAACATACATCTAACCAACCAGATATGATACAATGAAGAAGACTAGTCGTCACCGCGACCACGGAAAGACTTGAAACGTCTTATAGACTCCGACCTTTGCAATTTCATCTCATCCTTGAATTTTGTAATGAAAGCTTCTACTCGTGAGTTTAGCTCGTCTCTTCCCATTGATAACTCTTTTTTCAACTTCACCCACGACGGAATCCTCTCCATCAACTTCATTCCCGGCCGTGCCGGAGATGAAGAAAGAGGTCTCCTCGCTAGCGAAGATGACGATGACAGCGAAGACAAAGATGGAGTAGGCCTCCTCGCTCGAGATGGTGATGGTGATGTTGGAACTACACGCCGTCTAACAGGCGATAGCGACGACAAAGACGGAGTAGGCCTCCTCGCTCGAGATGGCGACGGCAGTGTTGGAACTAAACGCGGTCTAACAGGCGATAGCGACGACAGAGACGGAGTAGGCGTCCTGGCTTGTGACCGTGACGGTGACTGCGGTGACAACAAAGACGGAGTAGACCTCCTGACTTGTGACCGTGACGGTGACGTTGGCATTGTTGTGTCTTGCAACATGTTAGGTTTCTTTGGTTGCTTTTCAGCTTTGACTCTCTCCCACATCTCGTCCATTGTCTCGTTCTCGTCACCGGATGTGTTATCTGTTGATATAGTTAATTACTTAATTATATTATTCATTAAGTTCAACTTAGATGAATAAATTAACTTTATATATATACCCTAACTTTATTCATCAAGTTCAACTTTATTTACCCTAAATTAAGTCTCATATTCTTCGTTTAAAAAAACATGAAGTTAAATTTATTAAATTTCTTAAAAATCCTTCTAATTTTTTTCTTTTCTTTTTCTTTTGTTTTTTATAGTCTTTTACCATTTTCAGTTTATACAAGAAAATTCTGGATATGTTGTTATATAAATAAACTGAAACATCATAATAAAAGAACTTTCAGAGAAACTACAACTATTTTGAGACGGCACGTAATAATACTATAATAGATAGATACCTTGTGGAAAAGTCTTTACTGGAGCAGTAGGTGGACGTCGGATACCGACGAGTTTCTCCGGCGCCGTTGGAGGAAAACGAACCTCCGGAGAAGAAACCCCATAAGATCCTCCACTCTCTGATCTCACCGGAAACTTTTCTTTCTCTTGAACCTTATTATTGTATTGACCAAACGAAGAACTGGATGAGTTATTAGAAGAACGGTCACGGTCATGGTTATGATGATCATCTTGTTCATAACGATGATAGGTATCATCATCATGGTGATGGTTTGTTGCCGGAGAGTGATCTGAACCGTTGCCAAAGACTGTAGCGGAGGCTGCGAGGATGAAGATGATGCCGTTGATGATGAAAAGAGGGTTTAAAGTAGGGAGAAAGAAGCGAGCTCCGGTGACGGAGATGTTTGATACCGATCGGAGCATCAGTGAGATGACTCCGACTAATCCTGAAGAGATGATCCATGCCCACGAGGTTGACATTAATTTATCGAAGTTGTTGTCTCTCTTTTTTGTGTTTTTTTGGCCCTTACATATATAATAGCCCTATTCCTCTTAATTGAAGTGTTTTCATGGTTTGCATATAAAGAAGTGAAACCAAGAAGATGAGTATAAGAAATGAAAACACATTTACTTGTTTTAATTTATTACCAGTTTGTTTGTTCTGTTAAATATTCAGATTAATTGATTAAACTTATCTCCATATAGACACTTTAAAAATGGATTTAGTATGTATAACTCATGTCTTATTGATTATTTGATAAGGTCAAGATATTTATATAGTTCTATACTTCTATCTTATCTGTTGATGTGAGAACATGTTTCTCAAGCAAAAGGCAATTAAAAGTAACCCAAGGTTAACTCTAGTCAACTTGAAGTTTGGTTAAGTTACTTTTGGGACCACAAGAGAGGAGCCTTTGTGTTTTGTCTCTTTGTGCATTAGGGTTGAGGAGGTCTCCAATATAAATTGAAGATGAGGTCGTGAGAGAGTCAATGCAGCCACATGGAGCCGCATTATGTAGCACACAATGTAGCCAGAAGGGTGAGTGAAAACATGTAAAAGCTTTAGCTTTGGGGAGTGTTTTTTCTCATTAGAACATAGGTTGATACAAAGAGTGTTTATGAGTGAGACACTTGTAATTTGTATCTATGTTTCTTCTTCTAGTGGATTCCGAGCAAGAGTCTCGGCGAGATGTAGGTGGTGTCACATTGACACTACTGAACTCGTTAAATGTGTGTGTGCTCCCATCTTCTTCTCTACTCTCTTCTCTAATCTCTCTATGCTCTGTTTTTGCTGCAACAAACAAGAAAGCTTCTCTGTTTTGACTTAAGCAACTTATATCTTGGTGTGTTGGTGTTCATGCTCTTAAAGGAAACGTGTTTTGAGCCTATGAATCCTAACATATTGGTATCAGAGCCCTAGGTTTTGTGTTGTATGGTTCTCTTAAGCCAAGAACCATGTTTTATCAAGAAGAAAGTTGAACGCTTTGATGGTCATGGAGGATGTGCTTTATGCAAGGAGAAATCCGTGGCTTATGAGGAGATTCTAAGCCTGAGTGAAGAAGCTGTGAGGATGACTGAGTTCTCAAGAGAGAAAGTTTCAGATCCAGTAGCAGCAGAAAGGAAAAAAGAGAGAAAGAAGATTCAGATCTAAGAGAGAGGAGATCTAGAGAAAGAAGGAAAGTGAAGAGAAATGATAAAGGTTGGACCTTTGGAAGGTTTGAGCTGCATAGGTCTGCTCACTTAAGTATCCACGTCATTTCCTTGGAAGAGCTTGGTTGTGCTGAGACAAGAAGCGTCTCAACTGGAACAACAAAGCAAAAGCTCTTGGTAAATGGTGCAGAGGAGAGAAAGATGCCTTAAGACTCTTTCTTGGTGAAGCATCGTTGGGTTATTCTCAGGTTTTGAGAAAGGTCATGGAGACAAGACTGTCTCAGGCTGATAGCAAAGCTATTTTTTTTTGGTGAATGACACGAGAGTGGAAGGAGTTGTATGACACATTCTGGTGATTCATGGTGCATCTCACTCACAACATCTCGAGTACAGTTTTTCTTTGGTAAGATGTTACCTCATTCATTAAAGGATCTGGAAAGATCTTAGGTGGCGTAACAAAAGATTCTTGAGAAGCTGAAGTTGTTAAAAGACAAGCTTAGCGTAGGTTGTTGTGTAACTAAGTGTGAAAGTGAGATGTGAAGAAGATGGTATCTAAAGGAGTGATTCATGGTAGAAGTGTGAATCAAGTGACGTGATTTCAAGGTCATGAAATCAGGTTTTCCTCTAACTTCTTAAAAGGTACAAGAAGCTGCAGCATAGTGAGAAGGATAGAATATCACTCACAAGTCAGAATGCTGCAAACATAAGAAGTAAAGTCAGAGATATAAGCAAGAAGCATATGATAAGAGATAAGCTTTCTATCACTGCTAAAGAAACCGATTGAAGATTGGTGTAAGCTGAAGGTTTATTCTGAAGCATCAGCTGGTTTAGTGATTCTGAAATGATGAGTACAAGTCTGTGACTCAATATCAGAATTAAAACATCAATTTCAAGACTCAAGTTCTGGGAGATTCCGCTGCAGTCACAAGGAGTTAAATCAAGTTTCAGTCTCAGTTTTGGTAAAGTCAGTTCAAGGTGGTGTTCTAACTATCATGTTTCTAGCCCGGTAACTTATGGGTGTTTTATGGCTGTGTGAGTATCAGTAAGGGTATTCTTGGGTCAGTTAAAGGAGGTTGCAGAATGGTGATGGAGCAAATGGTTTTCTGTTCGGTCAAGACAGAAACAGTTATGAAAACTTCAGTGGCTTTTGAGTTTGAATGGGGTTTCTTGTTGCAGGTTTTATCTCTGTTGGTTAGCTGTTAGTTCTTGTGAATGATGAGTCTGCAGGTTGTGGATCATTATAGAACGTGAAGCTACGAGATTGCTATTTTCAGAGGGAGTGCAATGAAGATGATGTTCTTGTTGCTGTCTGAAAATGTTCTGTTAAAGCAGAAGGATTGAAGGAGTAACACTCATATTCATTGCTATTTTAAGAGGGAATGCAATGAACTTGCTCTTGTGAGCTTGAGTGGTTGCTAGGACGCTCTTGTTTAAAGAGTGGAAGCTCTTAAACAGTGTAGCAGCAGCATAGATTCAGGTTTTAAGCAGATTTGTGTTCTGTGAAACGCATGAAGCATTTGTTGGAGTGAATCTGTGAGAAGGAGTTCTTGTCTCAAGTGGAGCATTGGTTACTCTGAGAGTATCATGTATTTTGAATCAGATCTTCAAGCTTCAAGAGAAGTATATGATGGTATGCAATTGGCTATACTATTTTTTTGTGTCGAAAGTCTTCTTAGCCGAGAGGGTGTTAGGCACCGGGAGGGTGTTTGGCATCAAAGGGGGTTAAGTTGCGTGTTTTTTGTTCCTTTGAACAGCGGTACAAGGAAAGTATGGGGTGGCTTTGTGTGGAAAGTACAAGATTTGTTTTGGGGAATTAAAGTATGGTTTGGTGGTGTTTCAGCCTAAGTTGTGGCATTATCAGATTATAGAGTTTGTTCCAAGAAGATGAGACAAGACTGTAGATCAAAGTTCTTAGTGGTTTTCTAATTGCAAATGGATCTGTTGAGATTGGCTGCAGGAAGAAAGAAGCATGTGTCCCATTTGTGGCACACTTTCTGAAGCAAGAAGTCATGGTAACTCATTTTTTGATTCATGAGATCGTGGATCAAAGATGAAGAATGGTCTTAAATCTGATTGGTGAAGCTGGGATTTTAGAGACAAAGTGCATTCAAGGGTTATAGTTTCAGGTGGAGTATTATTGCTACAAGAGAGCAATGCCTATCCTAAAGGATATTTTTTTATTCCTGGTGGAGCTATGTTTGTGGATGTTGTCTCAAGGGTTTAGCAGAAGAGGAAAGAGTTAAAGAGTTGTTAACTCACTGGGTTTTTTCAGATTCATGGAAGTGCAATGTACTAAAAAGAGAACAAGCCAAGAACAGGTGGTTATCAACATGTTCGACGGGTATAATCTGAGAGGATAAGGATTATTCTTACAGAAACAAAGTTGCAGGTTTCTATAAAGGAGCTGNGGGCTTTTACATGTGTAGATTTCAGTTGGTATACACTTCTGTGGATTTTTATTTTTGTCGATGATAGAAACGAAACGAGCTAGTGTATATTTTGGTTAAGTATAACTTCGCAATTGTCCTGTGAATTTTGTTTGAACTTCGTGTTTTTGGAATTTTTGAGCTTGAGTTATTTGAATTACAAGCTTCAGTTTTAAGGAGCTGCAGGTTTTCTGAAAGTTTCAGAAGACATTAAGTAAACGGAGATGAAGTCATTACAGTTGTTCAGTGAGTTCTCTGAAGAAGAAACTGAAAGAGACAAGTGCAAATTCTCCATAATTTGTCTCAAGGCTGTTCATTTAAAACTGTGGAAGCATTGTATATCAAGCTTGATAAATAACTCATCTCAAGACTGGTGTTGGTAACTGAAAAGGAGTCCAAAAGAGGATGAAAAAAAATGCAGAGATTTAAGCTGCATTTAGAAGACAACTATTGTGGATTGGTTAGTTGTCTTGGTTGCATTATGAGAAGTCTACATAAGTGTCTAATCATGGGAAGTCCTTTGCAGGTCAGTGGGTGAATGATCTTAAAGAATTACAAGGTCTTGGCTCAAGACTGCAAATCGAATGATGCAATGGCCAAATTCGTTTTGGTGGATGTTGCAGACAAGAAGAGTACTACGGATTGTTTTTACAGCTTGAAAGAGGCATCATGGGTTCTAAATTTGATGTGAGAGCTGTTGCAAAGACGTGTCTCACGGATATCACAAGGTTTGCTGATAAGAGATATGTTAATGGTTGCTAGTAGTGAGTTTTCAAGCTGCTAGTGTGTTCTGTTTTTAACAAGATGGTTGAGCAGGGGTTCTGTTCTAGTTACAGTTGTTTAAACAGGTTATTGTGGTGAGTCTACAATGGTATAAGCTGTTAGTGAGATTGACTACAAGTTGAATCAAAGTGCTTCAAGTTAGAAGTCAAGATGATTCTGTGTTTCTGCATATTATTCAAGTAATTCAAGGGTTTTGATCTCAATGCGCATGAGTAAATCCTAGAAGCTAGCAAGGGAATCAAGTTCTGCAGATGAATAAAAGGCACATCAATCATTGTAACATGCTTATGGTCTGAACAGAGGCCATGGTGGAGAATATGTGATTGAACGTTTCATATGTGGTGAAGCTTATGGAGTTTTTCTGTTGAGATTAACAAGTTGGAGGTGTTCTTAACTTGTTAATGGATTTTTCTGAGCAGTGACATCAAGTATTCAAGTTTTGAATGCATCAAAGAAGGATCATAAAAGAGTTGAGCTCAATACAAGTGTGTATGAAGCTGGTTTTTCACAACTCTGATGATATGCCGATGTGTTGATGGCTCAGGTTCGTTTAGCGGTGTGAACCGTCACAGCGGAAGTGCATTGTACAGTAAAATGCAGGAAGGATCAAGCAGGTTTAAGGGGTTTAAGCTGCTAAGGATCAAGGCTGAGTATTGATACTCATGAACCGAGATTGGAATCCAAGAAGCTAGAAGAGGTTCTCTCTCAAGTATGTGAAAGTTGTTTCGATCAACAGGTTCTCAGGTGGAGATTGTTGATGTGAGAACATGTTTCTCAAGCAAAAGGCAATTAAAAGTAACCCAAGGTTAACTCTAGTCAACTTGAAGTTTGGTTAAGTTACTTTTGGGACCACAAGAGAGGAGCCTTTGTGTTTTGTCTCTTTGTGCATTAGGGTTGAGGAGGTCTCCAATATAAATTGAAGATGAGGTCGTGAGAGAGTCAATGCAGCCACATGGAGCCGCATTATGTAGCACACAATGTAGCCAGAAGGGTGAGTGAAAACATGTAAAAGCTTTAGCTTTGGGGAGTGTTTTTTCTCATTAGAACATAGGTTGATACAAAGAGTGTTTATGAGTGAGACACTTGTAATTTGTATCTATGTTTCTTCTTCTAGTGGATTCCGAGCAAGAGTCTCGGCGAGATGTAGGTGGTGTCACATTGACACTACTGAACTCGTTAAATGTGTGTGTGCTCCCATCTTCTTCTCTACTCTCTTCTCTAATCTCTCTATGCTCTGTTTTTGCTGCAACAAACAAGAAAGCTTCTCTGTTTTGACTTAAGCAACTTATATCTTGGTGTGTTGGTGTTCATGCTCTTAAAGGAAACGTGTTTTGAGCCTATGAATCCTAACATTATCTCACGGCAGAAGAGATCTTAATTATAATTAGTTTATGATACTTTAATTGGAATTTATCACGAGCTAGATAAGGCTGATACGTTTTTTTAAGAGATGACAAAGAATTATTATCACTTTAATTTTTGTAATTTTTTTGTCCTTTTGTAGAATTATATATAGCATTCGAAATTTGGTCCCAAACTATAAAAATCTCTAAAGTAAATAAAATTTCCAAGAACTCATGGAAGTTTATCGAAGACTGTATGCATAGAGCATGTACTTTTGAATATTAAATGAGAGTAACCAAATATCTTGTTACATTTTCCATTGTTATATAAGTGTTTATTATATAAGAAACGTAAATTTAGATGGCGACGCAATGATATAAATTGCTATTATTTAACTAATTTTTAAGTAGACCAGCTTGGTCAATATGATGGCCTTTTGAGAAACGTATTTTTGGAATATTTAAAAGCCAAAGGGCCAGTGAAAATTTCACCCTTCTTACATGTATCTAGCTAGTATTCTAGTATTAGTGTGTGTGTGTATATATATTATGCAGGCCTTAATGTACACGCATATGAAGTCAAGTAAATATACATTATTTACACTCCTGACGTTGCATGCTATATATGTATGTATAAGCTAAAGCCATACATGGATCATGATACATAATGTATACACAATTAACGCATATATTGGTTTACAAGCATATCTAGGATTTTTTTAAAAAAATCAAACCGAAATGGACTAATTAATACAAGGAACCAAAAATTAATTCTACATGCATGCACCAATTGGTATATAGTGCTATATGATGAGTTTTGCAATGATATCCTTCTTCAACTACAGTATAAGAAGTTAAGAACAAACTCTTCTAATTTCTCTACTCAATGCATCATGCATGCATGCGAATATGAGATGCATACAGAAGTTGTTTTGACTGTTTCCATAATTGGGCAGAAAAGTGTATTACGTTTATAATATGGAGTTTGGTGTGGAAAATTCGTATCAATACATTTTTAAAAATTTCTCATTTGGAAAATGATGGTGTATGAAGTTTCGAGGCTCTTACCTGTAGAGAATATAGATTGGGGTTTCATCACCTAAAAGATCTCAGTGGGTTACACACACATCATCTTGAGTCATTATGACGCTGATCCAGTCAAATCCATGTCGAGTGACAACAGAATTTGCATTGCTACATAAATTCGAATCTAGACTTATAAATTTTCATGTTGAAGGTCAAAACTCCAAAATTTAAAGTATTCGAGTCTACGACACTCGTTTTGAGTAATGTTTACAATTCTTAGCAAGAATAAGTTTAACAATTTGCTGTCTAATTGTCTTAATCGATTAATTTCTGAATTCCTTCAGTTGACCCTTTTTTGTTTTTGTTTTTGTCATTAGAGCTTTGGATAAATTTATATTTATGTAAATATGGTCCGTCAGATAATGCCCTGCCGCGGAAGAGCATGCATGGACTGTAATAAGACGTGAGCAGTTTATTATTATATATAGCTCGTTATAACGATTACTAATTTACTACAGAGTACTTGTATATATTTCCATAACATTTATCTATATTTTGTGCCCCACTTTTATTTTGGGTTAATACTACTGAGCTAGCTTGTCATATTTAATAAGGGTCTATATATGACTCAATCCACACCACACACTTGAATCGGTTGCTTCTTTGTCAAGAAACTGATTTACGTTTATGCAGATTAACTCTTCGATCCTCTGTTTTTCTACTTGTATCTTTTCAACTTTTTTTTTGGTTTAAGTATCTTTTCAACTTGTAAAGTCGATTTGAATGATAACTTGACTTAGTAAATCTAATTTAAGAAAAAGTGTTCTTAGCTAAACAAATCTAATATAAGGACTCTAAAAATATTTTCAACCGTTGTAAAAAAATCCTTACGAAACATAAGAATAACAGCTAAAGTCCAACGTAATATAGCATAACCTTCAGGAGAATTTAAGTGTTTTGAATAATATTAACAGCAGTGATAATAATAGTCAAAGATTTCAATCATTCGAAAGTTTCTAATAATAAACCAAAAGGGTTAGAGATCGAGATAGAGAGAGAGAGACAGATACGGATACAATCCTTCTAGGATTTCTCAGACTGATTTTGTTTCCGATTTTTTCTTCCCCTCTTTTTTTTTTTTTTTAAGGGTTGAAAGAACAAAAAAAAAACACATTTCTTTCTTTCTTTCTCCTGAAAAAATATTCATTAAGAAAGAGATAGGATTCTCTTTCTAATGGATTCTACTGATTCAATCCTTTTTCTTAGTTGATAAATCGATTTTTTTTTTTTTTCGATTTCAAAACTCGCAATGTCAAGCGGGAGGCTTTGCGGCTTCACGCCGATAACCTTCTGTCGAAAGATCACAAAGTTGCAGGTTTTGTTTTCTGTCTTTAATATAAACATCATTTGTTCTTTTTTTACGTTTACTTTGTGTTTGTATTTTGACACTTATTTTATTAAAACTTTTAAAAGCACTTTCTATACATTAGATGTTTTTAACTGACTTTTGTATGCATTTGTGTTAATTAATTTGCCTCAAATATGTTAAGCTTTACAATGTTTTTTTTATTATAGGTCGCTCGAGGGCTAGCTCTAAAAAGGCTTATCAAAGGAAAACACGAATTTAGACGCACAGCAACATCAAAGAACAATGTTGATCAGAAAAAGAATAATAAAGAGATCAAACGCACAGCTTCTTCACAAATATCTTCTGTTGCAGAAGCTTCTCCAAAGAGTTTGCATTCTACAAAACATGTTTCTTCTCCCCGTGGCGCGGCATCGCCTCTGTCGGTAAAGAATGCAAAGAATCAAGTGAATACACCGAAAAATAACAATTCGGATGGTTCTTCGCCGAAATGTATGGCAAATTTCATCTTGATGGTGGAACTAAGGAAGAACATCTTTGCTTTTAGAGATATGATTGATTTACCTTCTCTTGATGGTTCTCTATCTGTCACTGAGGTCAGTAACCACAAATAAACCTTTTCTTTTAACACATTTTTGTCCATTTTATATGCTAAAACCTTCATGTCTTTTTTTTTGTTTTTGTTGTTGAGTGTTACAGATTATAACACAAACAATGAAGGATTTACAAAAGCTTTCTCCTGAGATTGTAACCATTAATCAATCTTTTGTAATGGAAGGAGCTGACATGGATAAGGTACACACATATATGATTTTAACAGATTTTGAGTTACGTAAAAAAACATCCAATAAACAACAACAAATAAAAATAGCAATTTCTTGAGTTAGTGTCATTTGTTTACTTGATGAGTCTTGTTAATCCCAGAAATGCCCCAAAAACAGATGTTGATTTTCTTCTATGAAGATCTCAGAGCTATTGGGGATTCTTGGATTATGGATAGTGACTGGATTTATCGATCCAAGTACAAAAACAGTGGTGTTGGCAAGAATAAGTCTGATCGTCTAGGTTTGTTTACTAAAACACTTTATTTAGTTGAGAGTTTTGGTGTAAACATATAGACTAAGTTATTTTTTTGAATGTTTGCACAGTGGAGCATGTATTAGCAGCTCTTGATGGACTAATCAAGACGACAAGAGAAAGGTTCGGTATGATGGATCATGAATCTGAAGGAAGAAAGAGTTTTACACCAAAGGGTGTTTCATCGGAAGCAAGAAGAAGCTTTACAAGATCTGCTTCTTATTCAGAAAGTAACAACTCTTTTTACCCGTCTCCATTAACACCAAGATCAGTACTTCCGGGGACAATGCTAATGTCTAGTAACTCAACATCTCCAAGTCTTTGGAACTTGAGAGCTCAAGCTTTGGATAGGTTAAGCCCTGTTGATTTGAAGCGGTTTGCTATGCAGATCTTGTCACAAAGAGATTCAGAGAGTGTTAATGATATGAAGATTAGTATCGAAGAAGAAAACGAAGAGAGTGATACATCATTAGTAGAAAAAGAAGAGGAAGAAGAAGAGGAAGAAGAAGAAGATAATGATTCCTCTGTTTTCGAAACAGAGAAGCATGATATTGAAACAGAGGATCATAGGGAAGGATCTGGACCAGATCATGAGACTGAAGCAGAGAATGAGATTGAAGAACATAACCTCATCGATGGTTCTGACACAGAGCCTGAGATTGAAACAGAGCATCATCTTGTAGGTTTTGAAACAGAGGACCATAGTGAAACCACAACTTCAGAGAGTAACTCAATAGACTATTCTCAAAAAGAAGAAGAATCAGTGCCTCGATCGCCTCCACCTCCGCCACTTCCATCACCGCAATCGCCGTCACCGATGGCTTCAATGTTAAACAACAAATCTACTCTTCTCTCACAACCACCACCCCCACCTCCATCACCACAGTCTGAACTCAAAGCTCCGGCTCCTCCACCGCCACCACCTACGTCAAAATCATCTGAAAGTGGAGCTTTTTGTCAATTTCCGAGACAACAATCAATGCCGGCACCTCCAGCACCACCAGGTATCGTAAGATCTTTGCGTTCTAAGAAAGCAACTAGCAAATTGAGAAGATCAGCACAAATAGCAAATCTGTATTGGGTTCTCAAAGGGAAGCTTGAAGGCCGAGGTGTTGAAGGGAAAACAGGAAAAGCAAGTAAAGGGCAAAAGAATGTTCCAGAGAAATCTCCTGTTAAAGGTGCACGATCAGGAATGGCCGATGCACTTGCAGAGATGACAAAGAGGTAAAATGACTTGACTCACAATTCATGTCTATACGTTTGAGTTTAACTAACTCTTTCATTTGTGTCACAGGTCGAGTTATTTCCAGCAAATCGAAGAAGATGTTCAGAAATACGCTAAATCAATCGAAGAACTGAAATCTTCAATACAAAGTTTCCGGACAAAAGACATGAAAGAATTGCTTGAATTTCATAGCAAAGTGGAATCTGTTCTTGAGAAACTAACTGATGAAACTCAAGTATGTTTTCTCCTTGTGTTATTTTTTGAATCGGCTCACCGTTTCTAGCTGAGATGCAAAAAATTCGTTTGATTGTTTAGGTTCTTGCGAGGTTTGAAGGCTTCCCTGAAAAGAAACTAGAAGCAATAAGAACAGCAGGTGCCTTGTACAAGAAGTTAGATGGGATTTTAGTTGAGCTCAAGAACTGGAAGATTGAACCTCCATTAAACGATCTTCTAGACAAGATAGAACGTTACTTCAACAAATTTAAAGGAGAGATTGAAACGGTTGAGCGAACAAAAGACGAAGACGCTAAAATGTTTCAGAGATACAACATTAACATCGATTTCGAAGTTCTTGTTCAAGTCAAAGAAACTATGGTTGATGTTTCATCAAATTGTATGGAGTTAGCACTAAAGGTATATATAATTGTATATACATAAATCAAGAAATTGATTCTTGAGGATGATTGATTGACGCTTTATGTTTTCTAGGAGAGGAGAGAAGCAAACGAGGAAGCAAAGAATAGTGAAGAAAGCAAGATGAATAATATGAAGGCAGAGAGAGCTAAGAGGATGTGGAGGGCATTTCAGTTTGCTTTCAAAGTTTATACATTTGCAGGAGGTCACGATGAACGAGCAGATTGTTTAACAAGACAACTTGCACATGAGATTCAGACAGATCCTGACCAAACCGATTCATCGAACATGTCTTGAAAACCAAAGAAAAAAAAAAGCTTCATCAATCATCATTTGTTTTACTCTTTGAAACCAAGAAGAGATTGATGCGTGAAGATGATTACAATTGTACATTTTTGTGTGTCTCTAGTTTTGATTTGGACCAATGCAAAGAGACAAGAATCAGATTTCTTTCATTTCATATATAGACATATAATTACATGACAAAGAAGCAATCAAGCAAAGATCTTAAGAAACGAAAAAGTCAACGTAGAGGTCATCATAGAGAAGACAAGTTTCAAAAGAATCCACCAAAGTCAACGACATACTCTTCTTCATGAACATTATCTTCCATGATCTTGTCGTTAACTCTATGATCCTCTCTTTCTGTATCTTCTTCGATCATATCAATGTCTTCTTCTTTTTCTTGTAGAGGTTCCTGAGAGAAGGCTATTCTCTTTACTTCTCTTTCATTATCTTTCTTAATAATCGTATCTGTCAAATATCAAAAATCATTGTGATCGATCTTTTTAGAGTCAGTTTTGGTAGACGAAGCACAACACTAAACTAGAGTATTGGTTTTGTAATAGAACAACTTACTTATCTTTCTCTTGCCTAGAGAAGTATCTTCGTCATCTTCTTCGGACTGAAAATGGTTTTGGACCTCTTCTTTGTTTACTTCCATAGGTGAAGAGCTTGAGAGTTCATAGGAAAGCATAACGATCTTGTCTTTTGACATTTCGAGACGAACATATCTCTTTACACAAAAAAACAAAAGCCTAGTGGATAATGATGTCCTATAACGAACTCTGGTTATGAAGTGTATTATTTAAAGGACTTTCAAATTACTAGAATATCCCCGGTGTAGCTCTATTCAATGTGAATGTGTGATGGACCTTGATGTGTTAGACAATTTCAGGTGTTTGGAACATCTATGTATGTAGACTTCTATGTATGGTTTAAAAGGATGACTTTTGAATCAGTGAGTAGAAATTCTAAAAATTTTGATTTAATCACTAGAACAGTTTCTATGGAGTCAACGAGAACCATAGAAGAAAGGCAGTAATGTTTACATACACCTGCACGAGAGTCAAGAGGAAGACCTTTAAGAATCAGAGGCATGGTTACAAGTGTAGTTGATGGCTAAAGGAGGTGTAAAATCGATATACGCATATATATATGCTTGGGCCAAGTCGTTTTTTGGTGGAGTGTTCAGCATCCTATTTTAAGGTTTTGGGGGGCATTATGAGGGCATTTCCAACAATGCATTCATTTTGAGAAAATAAGGGGTTTGATGGTGAATTACTTCCAATCCAATGATACATCCTCAAATTTCTTTTTAAAAGTTTTTTTTATTTACATTATAATACACAATCTTATCAATAATTTGAGGGGCTGTTGGAGTTGTTCTGAGTGCAATTACTAGAAAAACCCTTAGAAAACAAAATTCTAAAAGTTGATTATCCAAGAAGAGTCGAACACGTTACATCAACGGCAAATAAAGGCGAACATAAGCACTATATCACCACAACATTTCCTGATGATGATGCCCTCTAAATGATTAATCGCGTGTAAAGTCCTCGCTTTACTCGCTTCTCTGTCGAATTATGAACAAGCCATGGTTTTCTTGGAGAAAAGGTGGAAGCTTTGATTCTGAAGGAACTGCATAAAGTTTGGAGCTTTGTCAAAGAAACATAAAAAAGAAGGAAGCTTCGAGCTAAATTAAGAAAGTTCTAAAGCTTTGTCAAAAAAAAAAAAAAAAGGTGACACCCTGTCCCTATGAAGCTCGGAAGACGGAGGCATCGCGAACGGGAGGATAGAGAAGAATCGGGACTAGTATAAAGTAGGAGGATGTTGTGAGATCTGCAATTAAAAGCAACAGAAGAAGAAGATCGTTGGTGTTCTTGGTCAAAGACACCAGAGTTGGAGGATGGAAGATTCATGCTGAAAGAGAAAGACCGAATCGGTGGAGGTGATTTCTGGTCTGTGAAATCGGAAACCACTCCCCTCCAATGGCACAAGAGCCTGCCACAAAGCAAGTTTGGTACAAAGAACCTGTTTGTGGATTTGTTATAACCATTGAAGGGAGAACACTAGGTCATAGATGTTGTTGTTAAGAATCTGTGGTTTATAAAGTAGCGTGAGGATGGTGTATGGTCACGGTTAAAGATGGATTCAGGGTTCATGAGAGGCATGAGACAACTTTCTCTGGCTTAATTCTATGAAATGGGAATCGGTTCAAATCTTGAAAGACAAATTGTTTGATTCCCTGCCAGTACAAGGTATATATTTTTTGCGATAATCTGTACAGTTGTTTCTGTTCTTGATCTGCATAGTAAGAGGATTCTGAGTCCTGATAGGACACACGTTTGTATGTTGACCTCTAACAAGGATAATTGCAAGTTTTAGTACTGGGTTTCTCAGTTGTTGTTTTTTGTTTGGGTTAATCTGGTTTTATAAGGTTGGATACAATGAAGGTTCAAGACTGTTAGATTGATGGTTGTTGTATGTTCATTGATTCTTGGAAATAGGGGACGCCCTAATAGTTAAGAAATCTATGAGCTCATGTGTATTGGTATATCAGCTAAGGGTTAAGATTCAAAGAAAATTGAGTTGCAGGTGAAGCATTCAGAGACGTGATCCATCATGTTTACTGTTGGAGACAAGACATGTTTTGGGCAGTGTGGAATTTAAGATTGGTTAACATTTGCGGTTTTGGTTGCAGGATCAGTCTCAGTCTCGATGTTAAATGTTAAAGATTCTTGCGAGTCAAATAAACTCATGTTTTAATAATCAAGGCAGATCATTAATGGAGCTTGTAGCAGCAAAGATAATATCCATATAAACTGGATCAAGGGTTCTTTGTGTTTGTTCCTGGTTATTTTGAGGTGCTTATGTGCTGGAACAGTTGGACTTATGTTGGAGCAACAAGCAAGTGTTTTCTCAATGATGGACAGACAGTCATAGGTTCATTAAGTAGGGAAGAACTAAAGTGACATCAGAGCCAATACGGAGGCTTTTGACGCATTTGATTCATGTGTGAATAACATACCCCCGCTTGCTAGAACATGATACTTATGTGGGAACAACATGATTTTGTAAGTGGCTGACTTAACAACCCAAGGTTTTTGTATGGCCCCTTTGTGGTGTAGATCAGTAAAAAGTCAACTTTGTGTACTAGAGTTCTAGCACAATCTGGTTATCCCTAAGCAAAATTTATGTACTTGGCTCTTACACTGAATTGTAACCCCATAAGAAGAAACCGATTAGCAAATTGGTGATTTAACCAATCGATACCTCATGTCTTCTATGCTCTAACTGTGATCGAAAGCAGGGATCATTTATGAGTTCATGGATCGGTGTTCATAGTAATTGGTTTACAATAAAGAAAGAGATTACAGAGTAGATCGTAGACAGGAGAACTTAAAAAGAGTATTATTACAAAACAAACGACAAACAAGCTACCGAACAATGACCTGCGTAATAGATGTGTTCTGCTATCCTCTCAGAAGAACTTGAGCACCTCCTGACAAAGTTGATCAGAAAATTTCAGTTGCACATATATGGTTCCATGTCTAATTTATTAGAGTACAAGAGAAGAGGTGTATAAGTTAAAGGATCTCTTTGTAAATACATTAACCCTAGGTTCTCTCTGTTTACTATATATATGCTTGTAGCCACTCTGTTTTGATATATACGATACACACATTCCTTATATAATTAAATTGCAATCTACACTATCATAAGATTCATAACCTAAAATACCTGACATAATGCAATTTTATCCATTCTTATAATCACCAGAGACGATTCCCTGCAATAATTTATACTATCAAAACTGTGACAAACAAATCAACAACATTATAACTGAGTTTGATAAATACCTCGACTTAGTTTGATAAGTACCTCTACAGAAAACGTCGACTTCTATGCTGCAAGAAGAATTTGGACCAGTATGATGCACGGATCATACCAACGAGGAGTTTAAGATGCATCGCTATGAAGGAAATCCCGATGAAGAGAGCCAAACACACTAAAGTACCACCCCTCCAAGCAATCTTTGAATGGTGCATAACTATCACGGCGCCACAAAAGGCTATGACCATTGCTACTATAGAGACGAACAGCATGAAAAGTCCCAACATCAGGCTCGAAGGAAGCATCATCCGGAATTCGTTAGAAGAGTTCCTGGATGTCAATATTGACATGAAGAGTATTATGGCTAGTGATGAGCAGATGAATGCCACAGCAGATGCACCGTAAAATGTCTGAAACCATTTGCTATCCGCTAAAATAGGATATCCATCTTTGTTGAATCCACTAGGGACAGTTATAGAAGCAGCAAACACTAAAGTAGCAATCAGAGTTGCAACAATCATGCACGTAGTTGATGTCCCTTTTAGCCACTTCTCTCCTTCTTTCCGCAGAGCCTGATGCTCCTCTGTGAATATGACATCTGGTGTATTATGCACACTAGTATTGCTTTCTATGCATCTAGGGGGTACCATCTTTTTCACGGCCTTAAACACACACACACAAAAGCTGTTTTCAGAGAGTCTAATTAGAAAGAAGGGCAAAAAACTGAGGAACGAAGAAGTAAAAGTACCTCAAACCAAAGCAGCTCGCGCTGCATCTGAAAAGCTGCTCCGGATACTACTTGAAGCCGATCATATGGAGGTAGCCTTGCCGTAAGATGCAATATGTTGCAACCTGTGTTATCAACTAAGTCTAGAATTCTACTCTTTGCAGGACCTAGGTCGAAGATCAAACCAAATACGCCCTCATGACGGTTTTCCGCAGCTACGTGGAATATGCTTTGGTTCTTCTCATTAACAAACCAAATGAGATCTGGGAACTTGGAGATGATAATAGCTAGAAACTCTGCGTTCCCAACACTTGCAGCGTCAAAAAGCATAATTTTTGGCTGTGTAAATGAAGTGAAGGTGCCATGTTGATTCACAAAATGGTTCCATAGATTTTCTATCAGTTCCCCAGCTGAGGATGACATTCTTTCTCCACGGAAGAAATTGGACAACACTAGAAAAGGGAGTTTGATTTAAAGTAGTAAAGAAGAAGAAGAAGAAAAAAAAAACTGACGACAGAGATTGTATGGATCAATCAACTTACTGCGGTTAGGCGAGAGAGCATAAGGCTTTAAAGCCATCAAGTGCAAAGCTGTATAGCCGTTGGAATCTTGAGAGGCAGCTACTGTGCTCGTTCTATCCAACAGCCTCACAGCAAAATCTGAACATAAATGTGGATCATTATTAAAAATGAGTAATTAAGTAATCAAAAGCAACTAATATATAGAGAAGTGAAGCTGATAGCTATATATAGAGTGTTTAAGCCAAATGCTGATTGCTATATATAGAGTAATAGATTGGACCATAATGAAAAAAGAAGAGGATTTACGTACCAAAGAAATCTGAATATATGAGATTATGAAAGAGCTTTGTCAACATCTCATTGTTAATGATATTGAAGTTTGTTCTCTCGAAGAGAAGTGAAGCTGTCTCCTTGTGCCCAAACATGATTGCAGTCAACAGTGGAAGCTCTCCCTCATTTCCAGGTATCTGTGCAAGACTAGGGTTCCTGTCAATCATCATCTCAACAATCTCTGTAGCCCCTGACTGAGCTGCAGAATAGAGTGCTGTGAAACCGAATCTGTTTCGAAGAGCCAAATCATTATTCTGCAGCTTCTTCAAAAGTTCTCTGACAAATGCTACTTGATTCATTGAAGATGCTACATGTAGAGGAGCATCAAAATCAACAGTAATGGCTGTGCGAACTATCTCGTTGCAACCATTTAATTATTGTGCTGGCTGCGTTCCAATCCCCTCTCATTGCAGCGGACTCATTGGAGCACATGTATAGAGAAACTCTGTCAAATTCACAAGTAAATGAAGTTACATTATTAGAGACAAATTTGTCGAAACTCTTTCCTAATCTGTCAAAATTGAACAAGCTTAGATAAAAAAACACCCTAGACATATACATACTATTGCTAACATTATCAGTGCCTAGTATAACTAAATAGGTCATAAGGTTCGACAATTGATTGATATATGGTCGGTTCTACATATATAGTTTGAAAGAGCCATATATTCAATCGATTTGCAAAATAGTATGATCAGTATCTAAGCAAACTTAAAAACTAAACTGCTATCATCGTAACCATTTTGATCGATTTGTAAAACAGTATCAAGCAAACTTGAAATGCTATCATCCTAACCTAATCTGTCACAAAGCTTGGATTGGTACACTATGTACCTTCGTTATCGGGGTATAAGCTACGACTACGAGCTGTTCGAGTTTCGTCAGGTTCTTGAGACTCTATCTCTCGGTTCGCCGATGTAGAAGCAGAGAGATTCGCCATGGTTTCCGTCGCGCCGTCAGCGCAAATGTAGGGTCGTCTGTCAGCGGAAATTTAG
Organism: Camelina sativa; assembly: GCF_000633955.1. Classification (NCBI taxonomy): domain Eukaryota; kingdom Viridiplantae; phylum Streptophyta; class Magnoliopsida; order Brassicales; family Brassicaceae; genus Camelina; species Camelina sativa. The sequence continues at coordinate 21,262,140 of NC_025697.1, read as the reverse complement.
GGTCCGTACGTGTTGACAAAATCTAAAGGGTCGCAATCATTGGTAATCATTTAATGGGCTCAAAGATTCAGGTGCCCACCAATATAGTGTGTTTTTATTAGGGCTGGGCATTCGGGTAAACCGTTCGGGTTTGAGTATTACCCATTCGGGTTCGGGTAAACGAGTTTAGAAAAATAGAACCCATTGGGTATTTTTAGATGTATGGGTTCGGTTCGGTTTGGGTACTATCGGGTTTGGGTCGGTTTGGGTTACAAATTTTAGAACCCGATTAGTACCCGAACTACCGGGTACCCGAATAAATATAACTAAATTTAGTTAAATTTTGACTTACATAACAAAATATTTTAGATATTTTGATTATTTTTGATATTTAGGTATAAAACTAAATGAAATATTCAAAATTATAATCATAATTTTGGGGTAATTGCATTATATTAATGATAAATATTATAAATATGTTTATCTGTTCGGGTTTAATGGGTACCCAAACGGGTACTGGATATTACCCAACCGTAACCCGAACCTACGAGTATTAGAAAATAGAACCCAATAGGGTTTTATAGGCAAACTCGTACCTAACCCGATTTTTCGGGTTGGATTTTGGGTTAGGTATTCGGGTACGGTTTTTATGCCCAGGCCTAGTTTTTATCAAAAAAAAAGAAAGATTCAGTAGGCCCCCAGGATTTGTATTTTATCCCACATTGGTAAACTACTAACGCCAACTTAATTTATTTTTTCCCCTATGTGTAAGGGTCGGGGATTTTTCAATATTTTTTTTCAATTTTTTTTCTTTTAATGTTAAATACTCCTGACATTTTAACCAAATCTGAAACCCAAACTCGAATCCGTTCGAAATAGGCAGTTCGGTTCGGATTCAGATAGTACTAAATACCCGATCGGATTTAGTTTTTTTGAAATTCGGATATCCGAACTAACCCGAAATAAATACAAAAATGCATCTAAGTGGGGTTGAACCCAATATCTTAGGTATTTACAAGTTTATCATAAACCATTTTGCCACCTTAGTTTTATGTCATAGTATGAAAACGTTAATTATTTATATATATATATATATATATATAATTATGTATTCTAAAATTGATTTATTTTTTTCTTTTTCAATCAACAGAACTCATAATTGTTTTATTTTTTTATTACCCAAATCAATTTTAGTAGAAACATGACAAGCAAATCTACAAAAAAACAAATATAGTTTGTGGGGTTTGAAGAGTGAGTGAGGTTGGAAGATAAATATGAATCATATCATATAATTTGCTATAAATATTAGATTTGGTAGGGAATTTGAAGGATTTAATTTTTGAAGTAGTGGTCATGGATAAACAAATCTAGGTTTTTTTTGTTGAAAAAGAGAGATGAAGAAGAAGGAGACAAGAAAAGGAAGATAGAAAGTATTTATTTATCTATTTATTTTTTTCAAGACAGATTTTTTTTTTTTTTGACTTCGGGTAACCCGAAATTATCTGAACCCGAAGACACCCGATCTGAACCCGAAGACACCCGATCCGAACCCGACCCGATATTAGAAAATACCCGATCGGGTTTTATATCTCTACATCTGAAAATCCAAAAACCCGAACATCCGAACCCGAATCCGATCGGATACCCGAATGCCCAGGCCTACTCCTTATGTTTCGCATCATTTTAGAGATTTTTTCCAAAAAAAGTGTCTTTCTATATTCTTAATGCATTATTTTATATTTCTAATGCATCTTTTATATTATATTTCTTAGTTTCTTTAACAAAATATATATATATATATATATTATATATTTCATAATTTTACCTTTAATCTATGACTAAATTAATCCATTAAACATTTCTTAAATAAAGGCATATATGTATATTTTATTGTTTTTTAAATTTATGTGAAATGAGTTAAAATAACACTTTTTGTACAATAGAGGAAGTAGTATATGGAGAAAAGATCCCACATCTGATAAATATGAAGGGACTTAAGTAATATATAAAGGGTTAGGGCCTCTACACTCATTGCCAATTGGTTTTGAGTTAGTTGCCAATAACAAACCCTAATTTTACATAGTATATTACTTTACTAGATAACGAGGAAGGGTTCCGCGCTACAGCATGGGGGAATATTTTTGGTTAATTGATATGTTAAACATTACATGGTGTGATATTTTGATCCTAACTAATCATATTGTATTTTATGTGGGAAAATTTAGTAGTGTTATGATTTTGTAGGAAATAGTAGGGACAATTCGAATGTAGTAACTGGTAATGTAATATGCTTTTTATGTTTTGTCCTCACTCGCATAGTTCCGACAATCACTTCCTGGAAGGTCACCTATCCTGAAACTACTCCAGCATAAGCACACTTAACTGTAGAGTTCTCTCAGGACATTTGACCGAAAATATAAGTGTACTTTGGTGACATAGGTGGCCAAGGCAATTTTTTTAGCCTCTCCGCAAACCAATTTTTTTAGTATGGTCCGACATGTACTGGTCTCCGAGTTCACGCTTGGTAACTTAGAGTTGCACCAAAACTTCAACACTTTTTTGGCAAATTGCCTATGGATTTCTTCGTGTGATTGACCGGCTAGCTCACCGAGGTGTATGGTGTGACACTCGGTTTAAAAGATGTGACTCTGCGATCAAGACATTTATTCACGCCCTCTTTGAGTGTCCACGCTTGCGTAGGATTTGGGATTTGTCTCCGGTTCCAATAGTATCAGTCGGTTTCCTTTATGCTTCGGCGTATTCAAACTTGGATTTTATTTTCTGGAAGGGATCGCCTCAGCCGAGAGAACCAGACACACAATTTCAGTTACCATGGATTTTTTTGTCGCTCTCAAAATATAGGAATAAAAAGTTTTTCAAGGTATAAAGGTAGCCAATAAATGTTCTAAATCAGGATTTATGTGATAAGTTATTATGGGAGGAGGCACAATCTTTCTCAGAGGATTCTTCCTTTGGTCCTTTTAGCAGTCCGAGATCATTTACCTTGTTGTCAGATAGATAGCTCTTGGAAGGCAACAAATTTAGATGCTGGCTTAGGCTGGCGGTGTTTTAGCGGTGAGGATAAGACTTTGTTATTGGAAGCAAGATGTCTTCGATGAAGCCCTTCCAGCTCCATTCGGAGTTAGAAGCATTGATATGAGCCATGGAAAATATCCTTTTGTTGGACTTGTTTTTCAAAGTTTGGAGACGGATTGTGCTCAGCTAGTCTCGATTGTTCAGACTCTTGAAGATTGGCCGGCGATTTTCAACCTGTTGAATGAATTCAACTTGCTCCTAGATTCTTTTCCACTCTTCACCCTGTTTAAGATCCCACATGCATAAAATTTGAAGGCAAATTGCTTCGCTCGATCTTCGAAAACACTAATCTCTGAAACTTCATTTGTAAATTCTTTTTCTCCGGTTTGGACCACCAATCTTGGAATTCTCTTCTAATTAATGTTTGGTTTGACAAAAAAAAAAATCATCATGCATGCAACCACACATTGCATGGACTAACACCTAGCTATCTTAAAAGCAATAATTTGGTTTCTTTGGTTTAATATTGACAGAGTAGCGAGCGGCTAAGACTAAAAGATTCTTAAATTCTACGGTCATGATTTAAAAGAAGTTAGGCACAGAATTGCTGAGATTATAACATAAAATTGGGTCAGATTATCGGGTTAATTAAATTAACTCGTGTTTATCTAATTTCAGAACTATTATAATTACGTTTTTTACTTTTTTCACATATTTTTTTATTATTATAGTTACGGTTTTTTTACCTCCTTTACATATTTTTTTTTTGTTTTGTTTTCATTTAGATGTATTTTTCTACAAAACTAATGTTAGTTTTATTAAAAACTTTCCGGTTAATAAGAGGAAAGTACTAAATTTTTAAGAGCAAACATTTGTTCCGATAAAAGTTAAAAAGGCTGATTACGTAGTAAAACTTTAAGGAAAGTTAAATTCAATGACAACTGCCGCCTGCCGGTGAGAAGAATCAAACTCACCACCTCTCTTGTTCTCATACCCACTTTAAACTATTATTAACATGACGACCGCTCCAATAGTCAATCGAATTGGGCCAAAAGCACAAACTTGTATTGCTTGGTTTCAGGGCCCCACTAGTAATTGGACAAAGTGAAACCTTTGGACAGTCTCGGTGGATACTTAAGATATTTCTTTTAGATGTGATTCCAATGCTCGCAAGGACGACAAATTATCTTTTCTGCCAAATTTTAAAAGTAAGGCTTTCACAGAAAATAAATTAACCATCATACTACAGGAAAAATATATCCTAATTAATTACTTACCTAAGCATTAACAGAATGTCGCATTGGAGAGTGCATAAAAATTTCGGCCCTTCATTGCATCTGTTTAGCCTCTCAAAAAGCACGGCATATGTTGGCCTGAGGGCGTGTCCAAGACTCCAGCGAATACGATTCAAAGGGCCATCGAGATCCGGTGTAGATGTTTCTGTCCGGCTAATGATTTTGAGTTTGACGTACTGATCAATGAGTTCTCGGACATGAATCCTGTCGATGTAATACTCTTTGGCCAAGATAAGCAATAGCTTCTTACGATCTTCGCATGAGAGACTCAAGTAGGCCTACGCATATGCAGGAAAACTCATCAACCCCGAGTATATATCCGTACACACTCACTACACACATGACACATATTCCTTGTAAATATGAACAAACACACGAATGTACAAAATCTTATCCTTACCACTCTGAATTCATCGAGAACGGTGTCCAACATATTGGTTCTACTCATTGAAATAGCCAAATGCATCTTCTCACGCACTTCATCAAAGTCGCCACTTTTGGATAACCCTCTTTATCAATTTAAAAAGATATGAATTACAACTTTATCATCAGTATCGAGATGGAATTATCAAAATGCATTACCCTTTGTCGCCAATAGTAATAGGAAGATGAATAACGTGCGATGGCTGAAAATTCGAGCTCATTACTATATAACAAGAACAACACATACGTTTCAAAAATTACGGTAATTACTAACTAAATTCAAACCAGAGATATAGTCACGTAAAAAATCATACGTTCTATTGGGTTCGTATGCCTAAACGTTCAATATAATTTGAAGGGGGAAAAAACACACGACGGGTGCCTATTACGACATAATGTTCACAAGAATCTTATGCTTGCTCAATACTTTTACGTTGGCCAATCCACACCAGGAAAAACAAAAGAATAATAAAATAAAACAAATACAGAGCATATGAGTTACTGCTCACTGCTCGTAAGAAATAGTATGCTGGGTTTTTATGCTCACTGCTCGTAAGAATATAAATAATGAAATTTGCTAATTATCATCCGTGTTTTACTAAGTCACAAAATAATTTATTTATGAAAGCCAAAATCTTTGTTGCCTATTTTTAGGATATTGTTCATTCTCATAATACCTGATTTAACGCTAAGAAAACGGATCGAGATGCGTAAGTGCCCATATTGCGGCAACTGTCATTTACACATCTTCTATTTGTTAAAGTAGGAATATTATAGGAGGATTTTTTTGTGAACACCGAGTCGCACAACAAGAAAAATTGTCCACATCCGCAAATTAGCTACAAACATGTTGTGACTAAGTAATTTTGTACAACAAATAAGACACAATCTTGAAAGTGCAAAATCCTTAACTATTTTGTGTCTAATTTGTGGCCATGGATACAAAACCACAAACATTTCTTGTTATTATTTGTGGCACGTTAGTTACATATAGCCACAAATTTTTTCTTAACTATATAACCACGACATAGTCAAGCATATCTTCTGGCAAAAGATAATTACAACCGAAATCCCCTATAAAATAAAATGGAAGTACACAACTTTTTTTTGTATACTATATAATTTTTATAAGTTGGTTACAAAATATGTTATAGATTAAATATAGATTGGTTACAAAAAAGGTTATAGATTAATTGGTCAATCTGTGGGCTATATTAATACACTTAAGAATATATTTTAAAGAATCATCTTGAATAGAATATTCCAATGATTTATACAATTTCCAAAATAAATTTTTTAGTATTCCATGTATTGTTACAAAATATATATTATTAGCATAAAAAAGAATAAAATATTGGCAATATATTACATTTAATCGTGATTTCTGAGATCTTATTGTGCAGTTAAAAATAAAATTCTACCTAAGCACGAGTCATATTAAAACACTTTTACCAAACATGTTCAAAAATTAAAATAAAAACAAACAACAATCATAACCATTTCTCAAACATAAAATTACAAAATTAACAATATAAAATTTACCAAATAGGCGTTTTTTTCAAGCCATCATATTTAGCATATGATTTTATTGCATAATGTTTTATCCAAAAAAACTTTTAAAAACAATCACATAAATTATATTTTATTCTAAAATTATAATATAAATAAAAGAAATTTAAACCCCTCTTCAAGCACGGTCCAATCTATTTTGTAAATATTTGTTGATATAGCCATGGAACTATCCTCACTATATCTGGCAAATGCTTTACTCATGATTTGGAATGAATCCAGTACCTCTTATCATTAACTATGAAAAGAATCATAGTATGAATCGTGCTTTACTCATGGTTTCATCGAAGACAAATCAAACTAAAAATTTTGAAATCTTCCAAGAAAAAAAAACAAGTGTTTGGTGTTAATCCAACAAAGAGACGAAATGAGTTTGACATTCATGGTTCATATTAAGTTTGATTATATGATTAAATAACTGTAGAGCATAACCACATGTCCAAATTATACGTTTGTTTTCACATTTCCGTGTAATTAAATGGGTTCTGGGCCTTCTGGACACATTTTCGTTCTCATCACATGATCACTAGCTAATCAGTCGCCAACAAAAGTAAATAGGTATACTCAAATTCAAAACAAGTACGTAGAAATAGAAATGAAATACAAACAACAATTAAAGTGTAAGATCAGAGAAAGGAGATGAATATTTAATTTCTGTGTATATATCTTTGGGTATCAATACCAATATATATTGTTACAGACGCGTAGCTAGCAAGACGTAATAATTACAGAGATTTGGAGAGAATATACAGTGAAGGATATGGTAACAAATAAAACTCTAAGGTCGTGATATATATGATTGCAGGGACAATAATATCCCATTATAAAGGAACACATACCAACAACAAATTCAAAACTATGCCAAGTGGGAAAGTAGACGGAGAGGATGGCAGTATACGCAACCACGCCTCAAACCAATACGTACTGGAAATATACGAAACCACGTTCTCCGGTATCACCTAAACCAGAAAAACTACTTGGATTGGGAAGATCGAACTACCTAAAACAAGCCAAGAGGCCCAATACATAGAGAACCACAAACAGAGGATGGTGCGGAAACAAACAACGACACCGAAGTTGAAGCTAAAACAGAGGAGATATATAGGAGAACCGTGATAATCCGGACGGAGGTGAAACGTCCAAGGAGCTATCATTTTACGATTGTTGAGATGAGATTGAAAACTGAGCAGCAAACAACCACAAACTGAGGCGAAGGGGAACCAAACAGAGACATGTACTACTTAACCTTTTTGAATAGAGCACTGTGTTCAAGCGCCAAAAAAAAAACAAAGAAGAGAACCTCTTTCAAGGAAACCCATACCGCCAATTCCTTGACCACGAGCAAAAACTCCTAAGTATTAGGGATACAATATCCCACATTGGAAGTTGAGTAGGATCTTGATATATCATAGTTTTTATGGTTTTTAACCATGATATAAGGAATCTTTTAGAGTCTTTTGATTTGTTATCTAGGATGTTTTTGAGTCTTTACATGTTTTCTATGATTTTAGCATGGATGGAGCAAAGTGGAGCAATTTGAATAGTTTTGGAGCATTTAATCAGAAGAAACGAACTTGGAGTCTGATCAGAGTTAGAGCATCGATCAACACTGCTTCAGCATCGGTCGACACCGTGTTTTGTCTACGAGAGAATCCAAGTTTTGGATGTTTTACTATTGTACCCAAAGTTTTCCATATTTGCAACACAAGTCCCTGACGTGTTTTAGGATATATAAATAGTATTTTTAGGTTTTACAAACCCTTAAGTTTTATTCTAGCAAGTTATTTTCTAGCAGTTTTTGAGAGAGAGATATTGAGAGCTTTTGGGAGAGAAAGAGATTTTGAACTGCTTTGTAGAGAAGAATTCTTGAACTCTCTTCTTACTTTTTAATATCTATTGCTTATTATTCAGAATGATGTCTTGTTCTTTATTAAACATGTCTGAGTAGTTTGCTAGTTAGGTTTAGGTTTTTTCACAGGGTTTTTATGATTTATTAGATCTGTGATTTTTAGGGTTCTTAATCTTTTATGATCTTCATCTTTGGTTGTTCTTAACAATAATTCTTGATTGATTATCTAGAATTATTATCTTAGGGAAATTAATTGATATGAGAATATAATTGTTTTCCTGATTAAAACCATTGATGAACAAAATTACTTTTTACGAAGAGATTTGAATTGGTGATTTTGTGAACTTTTCTAAACCTGTTTTTAAAAGTTGATTTTTAACCTAGAATTTTACAAAGAGATTTGGATTTTCTGATTTTAAATATAGATAATAATTGCAGTGAGAACTGAATTATTTTACCAAAACTGTTTAGAGTTCTAGATCTGATTTTTATTGCATGAACCCTAATTAATTTATTGATTTAATATTTCATAATTACCCGAGAAATTCCCTAGACCTAACCTTTTGATTTTCTGAATTTACAACCTCTAATTTAAATATTTTGCAGTGTCTTCTTTTGTTTTTAATACAACTTAATCTGTTTAGCGTAATATCAAAAACTCTATAATTTATTGTGTTTGATCTTGAGTCTCTGTGGATTCGACTCCTAAGTACTACATTGATCTCTTGTTTGAGAGAGTAGCTCTAGGGTTAATTTGAGCATATTAGATATTAAGTGGTATATATAAGATATGGGTATCTCCATTCATTGTCAATTAGTTTTGAGTTGGAAGCCCACAATCTAATATGGTATCAGAGCCCGGTCCGCACATACTCAACCCAATCCACAATCGGCCAGGCCCAATAGTAGGCCCACTGATTCATGTTCGAACATATTGAGATTGATGCTTAGAAGAACCATCATCTCGAGGGGGCATATTAGGGATATAATATCCCACATTGGAAATTGAGTATGATCTTAAGTGGTATATATAAATAAGATATGGGCCTCTTCATTCATTACCAATTGGTTTTGAGTTGGAAGCCCACAATCTAACACTAAGTCCTAACCACAAAAAATAAATACCTAAAAACCGCAACAATAACGAAGCCACTCCGCAGTCTCTACCAACACCGCCACGAGACAACCGCAACGAAGCATCCCAGATTTAGTTCACTGTCTTATGCAATCTAGAGATGGCACACCGTAGGAAGCAACACTGCAACTTTAGAAGAAACCACCTAAACACAGAACACGACGAAACCCAATATGAAGCCAAATATATGCATGAATAAATAAATACGCACATGAATCCCCATATTGTATTGCTTCATGCTATGAATATGATAACATGTAAATAAATTACTTACATTATAGTTGATGAAACACGAAAGTTACTTTTTATTTTATTTTACGTACGTTACTTGATTTGTGACCGCTCCGCTCCGACTACATCCTAGGTAGTTTGTTTAGATAATATTTTTGCTCTGTTTTGAGTTATTTAAAAAAAGATTAATAAGCTGTGAATATTTTTGCTCTGTTTGGAGAAGTGAAAAATTTCACTTGTGATTCATGTTTCCACTGATCATGTGACATCAATTCTTGATCATCCCATCTCGAAACTCATTAAAACCAATCTCCTATAAATAATTATACGATTAATTAAGATTATTTGTGTGTGCTTTATATAGTGTTTGAAGATATATGTTGTAAACATATCTTCTTTGTTAACTAAAACAAACACTACATGCATGCAATCGTCAAATGCATAGGTATAATTAATGGTGTCTAACTTCATTCATAATAGATTCATAATAGAAGATATCTCGTACTTAAAGCACATGTAAACATTTTCTAAAAAAACTAGGATTTAACCTGTGGTATACCAATAGACAATTATTTAATTTTATTTATAATGATGTTTGATTTTAGCGGTATTTAATTTAGTAATAAAATTATATATTTTTAATTTTTATATTTTTTATATTTAGTGATACAATTATTCTTAAAGTATTATAATTTTATCATGAAAAACACTAAAATTATGAATTATAACTGTTTGTATAATGTATATTTAATCAAAATAATTAATTGTTTTATTTATTTAAAATAATACTATTTGTTTGATATATAATTATTTAATTTAATTGATTGTTTATTTTTCAGTGTATATAGTTTAATGATTGATTTTCTATTTTTTTTCCAAAATATAGAAAAGAAATTTGCTATTAATAAGGAATTTAAGTAGAATTAATTAGTTTCTATAAAAAAATTGATTTTGTCAATTTACCATATTTTACTTATTCCTTTTAGTGCAATTTTGTAGGGACTAAAATTTTAAATAAGCGAAATTAAAAGGATAGAACCCAAAATGTACTTCAAAAATGTATATATAGATTTTATTTTCAGTTTAGGAAATTTATTAATGTTAATATAATTATTGAGATTGTAAACTTTTGTTATAGAAAATTTGTGGTATATCATTTAAATTTAAGAGATTCTAGCATCCATAAAAATAGTTTTGGAGATTTAATGAGTTAAAAATTTAATGGGTAGAGTTGTTTTTGGAAAAATCGGAATGTAGAGATGTTGTTAAGATTTTATGGCAATAAATGTAACAATTGTTGGTCAGTTTAAGAAAGTTTAGTATTTGAGTTTCTCTGCAATATTATTTATGGAATTTTTTTAGGGGTTATTGTTGTAAAATAAAAAATTAAATAATTAAAACTTAAAGGGCATAAACCAAAATGTACTTCAAAAATGTTAATATAGATTATAATATAATAATAAAAATTATTTTTATATTTCTTTAAAAAAATTATTTTGTTTGAGATAATAATTTTTTAATTGTTCTATAAATCTATATATGTCTTCTTTAATACTAATTATTTTAGAATATTATAGTATTTTATTTTTGATGTATATTACAGTTTTATATTGTTTGTTTGTTGTATTTGTATAAATATTTTGTGAAATATGAAGTAATAAGTTTATTCTTATAATTGTGAGCAAATAAAATTTATTTATTTATCAACTATATAAGTTTAGTTTTACCAACCCGCTAGTGTAGAAATTAAAACAAACATTTTTTCCATAGTTTGAGTAATATATCTTTTACATTAAAAAAAAGAGAGTAAATATATTTTCGTTTAAAAAAAATTCAAATCACAACATATGCAGAAAAAAATTCTGCATATTTATTAATCATAAGTATTATATGAAAATTCCAAACAATTTGTAAATAAAATAAAAGAAAGATTATAGGAGAATCATAATTTGAAATCTTAATAAAATCTTCGAACTCTAGTTATTAAAAATAATTTTATTGTATACTTGGATATAAAATCTTAATTTTGAAATTCTGATTGGTTTATATTTTTAAAAATATTTAGTAATTTTCTTCCATAATTTTATTAGGGAGAGAATATTTTTTTTTAACTAATAATTATCTGTATTTTTTTAAAATCTTAGGTGTTAATTTTTTATTTTTTTCATAAACAAATTAGTTTTAATTTGAATAGATTTTTTTTATCTTTCAGTGTTTTCTGTTTTTTAATTAATTATATTTAATTAATTAATTAATTAATCTTAATTAAAATTTTCTAAATGGCAATTGAATGTAATTTTTTACACATATTAAGGTTAGTTTCATATTTGTACTTCCCAATTAATATAGTAGGATTCATCAAAATTTCATTTTCAATAAGTTATATTGTTAACCATATTTCAAATTAATACCACACACATATATAGCAAATGTTGTCCACTTATCAATATAATTAGGTTTGAACTCGCGGTATACCACATAATAATTTTTTTATTATATATATGTAGATATATATATTCGATCTTAAAATTTTTACTCGGAGTGGTATAAAATTGTTTTTTCTTTTTCATATTGTAATGTTTTTTTTGGTAGAGGACAAGGAGGCAAAAACCTCCTTGCTATTTATTCATATATAAAACTAAAAGAAAAAATTACAAACGGACATGACGCAGAACCGCAGTTCTGGTAACATCATCCCTAACAAGCGACTCCACACAACTCGGAGCCATCATGAACCAATGAAAACCTAAAGACAAAGAAAAAGCATAGTTGGCTAACCCGTCAGCTAGACGGTTAGCTTCCCTATAGACGTGTGATATCCGGACTACCCAGTCCCTTGAGATGAAGCCATGACACAAGCGTACCAGGAACGACAGGGGATGCGATGCATCAATCCCTGTGGTAAGAAAACCAACAACTAACTTCGAATCAACCTCCAGTTCAAGCCGTGTCACCCTCTGTTCCCAAGCAAAATGGAGACCGTAATACACTCCCCACAACTCTGCTAAGGGCGCAGAACAAATACATATGTTCAAAGAGAAACCGCCGCACCATTGCCCCGTCCTATCTCGCAACACTCCCCCAGTTGTGGCCAGACCAGGGTTCCCATGTGAGTCCCTGTCAGTATTTAGCTTCACCCATCCGTCACTCGGTGGTTGCCAACTGATCAAACGCTCAACCTGCTCACCCACACGGTTCCCTACCTGAGCAACCCTATGAGCAGATGCCACTTCTTTGGCCATGTCTTTAACAAACTTCACTTTGTCTCGACACTTACTCACCTCACCAAAAACGTGCGAACACCGCCATTTCTAAGCCCACCATACAACAATAGCAAAGAGTGTTGCCCAGGAAACCTCTGTTCCACCCTCTGTCAGACCCAGATTCCCATATAACCATTCGAACAACGTGGTGGCAAAGAAAAAAACTCGATGCTGAAGTGGTACAATCTTAACCCACAAACCCGCAATGGATGGGCAATCCCGCAGAACATGCATGATAGTCTCATCGTCTCCTTTACGTACCTGAAACACACTCGTATCCCCCAAGTGTGGCCGAGATCTCTCAATATTTGTCATAATAACTTGGTGGCTCACCAGCCATAAGAAACAACGACTCCTCTCTGGAACTCTGACATGCCAAATTCTCTTAAAAAATCTAGCCATGTTTGGTTGGGGTTCTTGGCTTGCTATAATCAAAGAGTGGGCAGATTTAACTGAGAATAGCCCATTAGATGTCCCCCCTAAGCTAAACGATATCTCGCACCAGTAACACTGTCGATGACCACTGCTGACAATACCAACTGTGTTTCCACTGGCACATAAGGTGCGATACTCTCCCAATCCCATCCTTCTCCATGCCGCCAGACATCTTTAGCTCGTATCACTTCCAACCCACTCGAAGGATTTGTTAACGTTTGATCAAGTAAGGTTTCATTCAGCACCCACTTATCTGTCCAGAAACGAATGTTTCCACCATCACCAATAACCCATTGAGTGCCTCTCAAAACCACCTCAATTAAACCGCCAACGATATTTCTCCAAGTAGAGGAACTGGGTCCCTTTGCAGATAACCAACCCTGGTCCTGAACCCCACCAACCCTGTATTTGCAGCGAACAACCCTCGACCATAAACTCGTATGATCCTATAAGACTCGCCAGCCGACTTTAGCTAGTAAAGCTTTGTTCATATCTTGAGATTTCCTGTTTCCAAGTCCACTTTTCTCCCAAGGCTGACACACCTTTTCCCAGGGTAAAAGGTGTTGCTTCCTCTTCTCTGGAGTGCTTCCCCAAAGGAAAGACTGAGAAATCTTATCAAGCTCATTTAGTGTGGACTTCGGGAGACTAATATTGCTCATTGTATGGACGGGGATCGAAGCCAGGACAGATTTTGTTAGAGTTAACCTCCCCGCAAAACTCAAGAATCTTCCTCTCCAGTCTGAAAGTCGTGAGCTTACCCGACCAAGAACCTCACCAAAGGTCTCTTTATTTCTTCGCTTTTGAAAAATAGGCATGCCTAGATACTTCCCCAAATCCGTGGTTGCTCTAATGCCACTCTCATCACTGATCAATTTCCCCAAGTCTCATGAAACATTATCAGAGAAGTAGATTTTCGATTTCTCCAAACTTACTTTTTGACCCGATGAGACACAAAATCTTTCCAAAACTCGACGAATAACTCTAATCTGAGCCACTGAAGCCTCTGGGAAGAGAATAAGGTCGTCAGCAAAACATATGTGAGACAAAACTGGGCCACCTTGTGAGAGACATATTGGTTTCCATTCCTTTGTGGCGATCGATCTATCCACCATCTGACAAAGACGTTCAAGGCACAAAACGAACAAGTAAGGAGAGAGAGGATCTCCCTGGCGAAGACCACAAGCTGGTTTAAACGCCTCTGTCTTTTCTCTGTTCCATAAGATGGTCATCGAAGGATCTACAACACAAGTTAAGATCCACTGAACCCATTTCTCCTCAAAACCTGCTGCTCTCAATGTCTCCTCAAGGAAATCCCAGCGTAAACGATCATACGCTTTCTCCAAATCAAGCTTCAAGAGCATCCACCCTTTTCTACCCTTTTTCTGCGCATTGAATGCACCGCCTCTTGCACAATAACAATATTATCAATACTAAACCTGCCTGGAATAAAGCTTGACTGCGCTGGACCAATCAAATTGCCAATCACCTTCTTCAAACGCAACACCATAGTCTTAGTAATGACTTTAAAGAGGACGTTGCACAAACTGATGGGACGAAACTGATTAATACGCTCAGGCCGAGAAACCTTAGCAATGAGCACCACTAAAGCATCATTTACGTCCTGAGGCAACACTCCACTCTCAAAGAAATTTAGAACAAATCTCACAACCGACTCTCCCACCACATTCCAACAGTCCTGATAAAACACAGGTTGATACCCATCCGGACCTGGGGCCTTAAATTTGCCCATGCTCCGGACTGCTTCTTCCACCTCCATTGGTGCAAAAGGTTTAGCCAACCTCGACCGCTCCTCCCGGGTTAAAGATACAAACCCCTCCATTGGTAACTGATCCACCTCCTGCGGGACATCAGCCATAGAGTATAAATAGGAGTAATAACCCACTGCAAGTTGTTCCAATTCTGATTGGTCTGATACCCAAACACCCTCGTCATTGCGCAGCATGTCCACCCGGTTCTGTCGTCTCCTTATAACCGTGGAAGTATGAAAATACTTGGTGTTCCGATCCCCACAAGTAACCCATTTTTCTCGTGACTTTTGGAACCAAAGGATTTCTTCCTATTCTAAAACCTCCTCCAATTGCTGAAAAGGGAAACCTCCTGTTGCAGCAAGTCATCTGTCGGAGATAGATCCAAGACATCTTGGACCACCTTAATCTGTCCCATAAAGTCGTCTTTTTTCTTGCGAATATCCCCGAAGACTTCTTTGTTCCACTTCTTGAGCTCCACTCGTAACACTTCCAACGCTTCAGGAGTAGATAAGGATCCATTCCATGAGGCTGTTAGTAGCTCCTTGAAACTAGGATGCTTTAGCCAAGCTGCCTTAAAGGGGAAGGGTCTGCGTAAAGGATTAACTGCAACGTCCGAAAATAATTGGAGGTAGAGTAGTACATGGTCAGAGGCCAAAAATGGCAAATGCCTGACACATGCCTCCTGCCATTTGATCCACGCATGAGCACAACATAGGACTCGGTCGAGTCGCTTTGCCACATAGGTCTCTATACTCTTTCCTCGTCTCTAGGTATATTGGTTACTACTGAAACCCATATCTATCAGGGATAAGTGATTTATCCAATCACTAAACGCCAAAGAGTCCTGGGACAAACCACCACGACCCCCAGTTCTCTCATCAACACGCACAATCGTGTTAAAATCTCCGCCAATAATTATAGGACCGTCGAGTCGCTCGATCACCGATGTCATCTGATCCCACAAACCACTCTGCCTGCTCACAGACGGAGCCGCATATACAACTATAAAATTCATAACCTCCGTACCTGATCTTAACTGCACAGCAATAAACTGTTTTGCTGCTTCCACGATCACCATATCACCAATGCCCGACCGCCAGAGTAGCCATAATCCCCCACTCTGTCCTACCGCATCCACCCGAAATGAGTGCTCGAAACCTTACCCTTGACAGATTCTACTAGCCCGATCTCCACCCGCATGAGTTTCGAACAAAGCCAGTATATTCGTCTTCCATTTCTTCAGTAGATACGGTATAGCACGCCTGAAGTTGGGTTTGTTCGCCCCCCCCCCCCCCCCCCCCCCCCCC